>NC_056727.1:1167274358-1167286858 GCF_019279795.1 Protopterus annectens
TTGGCAAACTGGCAATGCTGATTCTGCAATACACACATCCATCCGCACACTTGAGATTCCCCATTAACTGACAAACATGAAAAGGACCCAAGTGCATAAAAAACAGATGCGTGACTTATAACTATATGATACATCATGCAAGCCCTTTAACAACAACTGCAGCAACTGCCTACCTACCTTTCTGTCGGCTACTGGACCTCACAGTCTTTCCCAAACTTTCCGCATCTCCAAAATACACCAGTGCTTTAAAATATTCCACAAGCCTGAAAAACGTAGTTGCAGCACATAGACCTGCCAATGAACCCTAATAAACCTCACTGCCTCACCTAATTCCCACTTACGCACTACATAACCCACAACTAACCTTATTGACCATTGTCTGTCCTTCAGAGATAAGTTCTCTACAAAAGACAGAAGTGAGGTATATAACCATCTTGTTAACCACAGCCAAAGACTACCAGACTAACCAACTCACTACAAACTGCCAAAGTTCTATACCTCTGCAGTCAGACACATCTCTGCTTCTGGAACCAAAGCCCCCAAACCAGTGGAAATGAAAATGTGACAAACTATCAGTTAGCATAGTTAACCTACCTCAAATATATTTAGTAGAAAATGCTAAATTAATCATAAGACAATGTAGCACAAGAAACTCTGGCTTGGCCATTTTTTTCAACAATACCTGTAACATTGCTTCATTATCAGAGTTAAAAACAAACTCCTTGTTACATAACTCCTTTGGTCACTCCACAGTAGCTGCCCAAAATAGCATCAGTTCCAGGAAGACAATGTCTTTCCTTCTCTCAACCAACCATTCATGAGGCCAAGAAAATGCAAAATATTTATCTTTAAAATATGCCCCCATGCCTAAACTCAACAACTCCATACCAACCTTCACCCTGTACTTAGCTTTTTTCAGGAAGACAATTATCTTGTTATTTAACTTGGGAATTTGTCCTCATGAAGGTGAAAAAAAAAACAAGTTTGCATCCACTTCCAAACCCAAAAAGGTTAGTATTTTGGCTGCTCCTCCCACTTACTTGCTGCTAATAGTTTTCTTGAGTTACATTACAAATCAAGTAAACAGAACATTCCTTATTTAGTTGCCTCTTGACCCTCCCAAGCTCAGAAAATCATCCAAATAATGCACTGTCCTCTTCCAAAGTGCTCCACTATGGCCAAGCTGCACCCTGTCTGCAGAAGGAACCACAATCCCCCAGTGGACCTTGGGTTGCCTAGCTCCCCTTATTCTGGGCCCCTTGCAGCTAGCCCTGCCTGGATCTCTCAGCTACTAAAATTTAACCCTACTTTCAGTGTTCATATTCTGTAATAAACCTGCTAAATATTCCTCAAATGACTAACTGTGACCTACCACCCCACTTCATTTATAATAAAAGTGTTCAGCACCTGTATTACCTGCAGTGGGTTGGACTCTACCATCAGGACTGAAGGCCCAAGCATCCTTTTTCTGGTTTAACTTTCCACATCTACTAGATACATCTACAGTTAGATGCTCTTTGATGGACTTTCTGTGTCTGGCTACTCAACAATGTAACTGCCATGCTACATCTTGAATGAATGCCTCTGCTTGGGACACAATCTGTTACCATTTTTGCCCTAGTTGCTGGACATTTGCGATTTTGAAAGAGAAAACACACAGTTAGTGCCAGCCGCTGAGACCATATGACCTCACTTTCCTCAACATTTTCTCTTGCCCCAATCCCACAACCCCAACCCACCCACAACCTCCTCCTGCCTAATACCCCAGCCTAGGGGGAAGTAATGAAAAAAGTGGGAATTAAAGGGACAATAAACATCTCTTGACACCTTGCCATAACCAAAAACTTCATCTCGGAAGTACTGCCCTCCAAATACAGCCAAACTGATATGTAGGAAAAGCAAATCCTTTACTAACAGTTTATTAACCTAGAGCATGTTTGTTGTGACCTGCAAGTTTATGTTGGCACATGAGAGACAGAGGTAGATACAACTTCCCAGTGAATTTACAGAATGAGAGAACAATGATACATACCCATGATATTAATAATGATGCATACCCATGATATTAATAATGATGCATACCCATGATATTAATAATGATGCATATCCATGATATTAATAATGATGCATACCCATGATATTAATAATGATGCATACCCATGATATTAATAATGATGGGTACCCATGATATTAATAATGATGCATACCCATGATATTAATAATGATGCATACCCATGATATTAATAATGATGCATACCCATGATATTAAACAGTCTATTGTGAACAATGTTAACCATTCCAGTTTCTGACTTTACACTGGATCTTGCAACTAATGGCTATCAAATAACATGAAATGTATGACTCTGCATGTTTGCAGTGTTTGCTTCAGAGAACAGACTCTTTTACCTTTCTATATTCAAAACAGATCCTAAATTATCAGAGAGAAAAAAACACTTACCCCCAGGAAGAAATCAAAACCAGACTTACTTGCAGCTTCTGAAACTGTGGTACCTGCTGAAAAGCCCATGCACTGTGGTCACATGGATGCTGGCAAATGGTGCCACCTCTGAGCTCCAAACACCAACATCGGTAAGGCCAATTCCTCCTTTCACCCAACACCTAAATACTAACTCCCCCTTCCTTAACTATCCCACTTCCTGACAACCTTATCGCAAAACTCTGATCTGGTACTTCTTCTTCCTAATATATAACCCCCCGCCACCTTACCTACCCATAGTCCCTACCTTCTCACTCTTTCCCAGATAAATACGACTGTCCCCAGAAAATACTATTTATTCCCTGTGGAAGACAACACCCCAGACTGAACATACAACATACAAGTGACCATATATTGTATAATCCTTATTGTCCCCCGGATTCATTAATCTTCCATGCAGGACTAACTTAGTCCTGCACGGAAGTGCCCATGTAGGAGCAGGACGGCAGTGCTCCATGCATATTAATGAAGGCACACTGCCTGAGCTCCAATGCTTACACGGAGCATGTACAAGTGCAGGGAGCGTGTCTGTGAGCAAAGCTCTCAGAATAAACATACCTCTGCAATGTAGAACAGCAGAATGTGTTAAGAAATGAGCGAGATTGTTCATAGGTGTCCGCATATCCCCACCAACAGTCACCCATGTGTACAACAGCAACAGTACATCTAAATTAAATGAAGAAACCCTCTTATTTTGTTATTAAAAATCCGAGTAAAGCTAACCGTAGGTGCGTGGGTGTGACCATTGCTTAGCTATGGTTAATGTAGCTTAAATAGCAGAAAGAGGATAAAAAGCAAAATATATGCCAATGAAGCAGTACAGCAATAGTGTAGTGGGCAGAGCATTTGTCTTACAAGCAATGATTCCCGGTTCGAGTCCCACTGCAGTACATTCCATTTTCCCTTCAAATCACTCTATGATCAATATTTTTTGTGGCATAACCTAATAAATAACATACATTTGTGAACTGCAGTACTGCATTTAATGCAGATGAGAGGTGTCAGTGTCATAATGTTGCAAAATCCACAGATAATCCCATGTGCCCCATACAGTATCACAGATACAAATGGAAGGTAAACTGTATAATGAATGATAACTCCATGCATTTCCAAATCACCTACCTCCCCAAGAAACATTACACTATTACTGTCTAAAATGTAGCACTAGTAAGCGGTAGTAAGCATATTTAAGCACTAGTAAGTGGGTGTAAGCCCATTTGCGTGGGGGTAAGCAATGCGCACACAGGTTAAGCAAGATCGAAACTAACTCTCTGTAAGCATATGTAACCGGAGTTTAGCATTGCTTAACCTCGTGCAAACCATCGCAAACCCACTTACAATTGCTTAAAAGTGCCTTAGTCACTCTGTATCCAACAGCTCTTGTCCTGCAACAACATAATCAGCACTCCCAAGTTGCAAACTGTGGACCCTGCATACTATAGGCAAAGTGATTTACCGCTAAGCCATGGCAAATAAACATACATCTGATGTTATTACAAACATATCATCCAGCACAGTCATTCAACAGTATAGGAAATGTAATTATGCAGATGTATGTGTGTGTGTATGTACACATGTATATATATATATATATATATATATATATATATATATATATATATATATATATATATCAAGAATGAACTTCGTGACAACAAAGCATTAAAAATGAATGAAAAGGAGAACACCAGCAATCCCTGTATTATTTAGCTCTGTTGTCTAATAATATCAAGACCCCTTCAGATAGACATGTTACATTAATACGAGCAACCATTTGTACATTTCTCAAATACAGTATTTCGAGCAGTTTATGTAAATTAACAAAACAGTTCCTGTTCAATCATAATGTGAGAACAGTAGTCTTGCAAAAAAATAAAAAAACGGTGGATGTCAAGGGTGCGTGTGAGCGTGCTTCATTCTCAGAATGTCAAACCTGGGACGTTGGTTCTGTGGAACCTGGCGATGAAGCTGGGCAGGTGTGTGAGCAAATTGCTGCTTCTTAAACCCCTGGCAGGATGCTACCAGTGGGAGAAACAGTGTAGACCAGCTAAGTCTAATCTTGACACAAAAACAGGTACGTCCCTGGTGGGACGAACCAAAAATTGTGAGTCAATCCGATGTTTACAAGTGTCTTGAAAGATGAACAAGGAAAGGCTCATACATATGTGGACTAAATGGATGAAGAGCCTGAAGAAGCTTAGGTCGAGACAGTATACTGGATAAGTACCGAGACGTGGAGAGAGGGCAATGTGTGGAGATGTGATATGGCTGGGCTAGCAACCAGAGAATGGATGGTTGCTGTGTACATGGAGCTTGGGGGGGACTAGGGGTATGAAATTATGGAATTATGGATCAAGGTGTGTCAGGGTTGGATGGACCTGTTCAAATCAGACCCCCTCATGGATGTAAGTACAGGGGGGCCGGACGATAAACTGAGATAACATGTAAGAAAGAAGTGAACTCACACGCGGTGCTGGGAGGATGAACTGGAGGGATGAAGATAGTCCAGGCCAAGGAATGCACCTCGGGCAGAAAGTGTTAAGAAATGAGTGAGATCACTCATAGGTATCCACATATCCCCACCAACAGTTCCTCATGTGTGCAACAGCAACTGTACATAAAAATAAAATGAAGAAACCCTTTTATTATTTTTTAAAAATCCAATTAAAGCTAACCATAGGTGAGCAGGTGTGCCCATCGCTTAGCTACGGTTAAAGCAGCTTAAAAGGCTGAAGAGGATAACAAGGAAGATATATGCAAATGAAATAGCACAGCATTAGTGTAGTGGGCAGAGGATCTGCCTAATGAACAGGCATTCCCGGTTTCAGTCCCACTGCAACGCAGTCTATTTTACATGGCAAATCACGTTATAACCAATTTTCATGTTGCGAAACCCACTAAATAACACATATTTATGAATTACAGTACTGTAGGAAATGCACATGTGAAGTATCAGTGTCATAATGAATAAGGCACTAGTAAGCAGGTTTAAGCACAAATAAGCAGTAGTAAGCATATGTAAGCACTAGTACGTATGTTTAAGAGTGTCTGCACTGGGATAAGCACTGCCTACACAGATTAAGCAATATGGAAGATAATTGAGTATAAGAAAGTGTAACTGGAAGTTAGCAGTGCTTCCCGTTGTGCAAACCCACACAAACCTGCTTACAACTGCTTTAAAGTGCCCTAATCACTCCGTATCCAACTGCCCAAGTTCTGCCCAGCAACAAAATAAACAGCATGTAACAACTTGAAGAACAGTGGCAAGAAGAAATCCACAACTGGCCACAGCACAAACACGGGTTTAATAAAAAAACTCAGAACTCTAGCGCCTCAGCTTACAGCCTTCCAGGAATAATACAAAACACACAGCTTTACACCGACTTTATATAACACCATTCATAGGTTCATAGGTTCATAGGTGTATACTAGGCTAACAACCACAAGGGTCTTTTTAACCATTTACAGGTTACATGTGTCCATTTGAGACATAACTGCCAAACCAGGGATACATTTCTGGTTTTCCACCCAACTGTCCAAGTTGCACTTGAATTGGGTCACTTAATTATTCAATTTACATAGTAATTGTTTCCAATTAATGTCTAAATTTAAGCCTACAGGTACCATAGTATTGAACTTTAAAATATAAACAGATTCTTTACAATTTTCATAAAAACTTGCTCTAAAACAGAAGCTTTTACCAAAGAATGATCAGCATTATGAACTGTTTTGAAATGCGTTGCAACATTACTTTCTATGTTACCATTCTTTATATCTCTTATATGTTCCTGTATTCTTACTTTAAATTTCCTTTTGCTTTCTCCCATATAAAATAAATTACAAGGGCAGCTGAGAGCATATATTATCCCTTCACTGTTACACGAAAAGCTACCACCAGGAGAAAACTTAATACCATTTATTTTCTTAAAATGTGTAACACAGAAACATATAGAGCAACCACCACAAGGGCGAGCACCCTTCATGGCAGGAAATATGTGCAGTGTCTCATTAGGCATAAATAGCTAGAAACCAAATAATCTTTCAAACTTTTCTCTTTTTTTGTAGGAAATACAAGGACTATTTGCTATTATTCTCTCCAATTCCATGTCCTGAAGTAAAAATTTCTAACAGCTATGTAATATTTTATTAATCCTATTGCTCAAACTATTATACCCTGAAACAAAATATATCTTATTTTGCAAGATTCAATATTATTCCTTTCTCCATGCATCACATTTTGACACTGATTTAACCCCAATCTAAATGCTACAACTCTTTGTAAAGACTTCTTAACCACATTGTAGTTATAACCCCTGTTAATAAACATGTAAAAAGTGTACCTACACTCTCTTATAAAATCCCCTCCAATCACTAGAAATTCTGTACATTCTAAGAAACTCCCCATAGGGTAGGGCTTCCAGAAAATGTTGGGGATGAAAACTAGCCCCATGCAAAAAATGGAAATTATCTGCAAATTTCCTATGTACTGATGTCTTAATGCCACCACCATTAACACCCTCTAGAACTAACTCAAGGAAATGAACCATGCTACCACACTATATGTCATCAAATTTCACACCATAAACATTTTGTTTTAAATCCAACCGAACATTCATAACATTATGCCTACTACCTTTACAAACAAAAATTAAATCATCTATGTATCTGTAATAAGCAATAACATTATTTTTCACAAACTCATTCTTATACAAATATTCAAGCTCAAAAAGTGCCATGAACAAATTTGCATACATGGGGGCAAAAGATGCCCCCATGGTAGTACCCTGTAACTGGTGTTATACACATCCATCAAAGACAAACAAATTATTTAATAAACAACCTCTGCAAGGCTCGAACACAGGAACCTGTACAGTACAGTCACAGTAGTTAACCACTAAGCCATCATAACAGTACATCAGACTGAGGTGTCAACAAACAAATCCACACCATAGGGAAATCAAACTGAACACGTGAAATGACTCAATGTACAGTGTGATGTTGTATAACCTGCTACATAACATAAATATGTGAACTGGAGTACTGCAGTAAGATCAGATGTCAGGCATTATTGTAATAAAGTGTTGAAGCCCCCAGGACACCAAACAGCATACATACACAGGAATCACAGATACCAGACACAGATATAACATGCAATGAATAATACATCAATGTCAAAAGGAAAATATAATGCTAAATAGATATTAAGCAAAGCTAAGCATTGCACAGGTCAGCCTATGTGGTGTAAGCAATGTGTAGGCTGGCTAACTCAATCTGCTCAGTGGTATGCCACTTTAAGAAATGCCAACATTAGGTAAGCAGGTGTGCCCATAGCTTAGCCTTTCCAAAACTGTCCAGTCACAGGAAAGTGTGGGAAATCAGGCATATTTAAACCCCACAGGCACCAATAATTCCCAAACTTGGTTGCAGCTCCCTACTGTAGGCAGAATGGCTGGAGTTGGAGAAAGCACTCGATTTAGAGTGCAGTGCTGGGGCACCTAGGAGTCCAGATTTATGGTACGGCTCCTGGTAAAACACCATGAGTAGAGACTACTGCAGGGCCAGTACCAGGGCTCTCAATATAAAGTGGAGGCCTGGGACAGTCTCGCCCGTGACCTCACCAGTGCCTCTGGTATCCCCCAGACTGGTGAGCAGGTCAGGCATCACTATGCTGACCTGAGGCAGTGGAGGGGTGATCTCTTGGACCAGTGGATCCAGGAAGCAAGGCAGATGGCCGATGTCCCAGCAATGAGTAAGTACCCATTCTACTACGTAGATAATGATTGCCTAGCTTGTGTATACTATGGACAGGTAATGGCTAACTATCACTGTATTTCTCTGATAGCTGCAGATGAGCAGGCTGCAAACCTGCAAGCCCATGTTGCTAGGCTGCAAAGGCTGTATCACGAGGCATGTTAGTAATATTCCTGCATGTACTGTCATAACAAATAAATATAACAGTTATGGAAAGTGTTGTATCAGTATAAAATTTAATTGTGTATGGGATGTACTGAATAAACCAGACAATATGGCAGGAAGACTATCATATAGGTTGCGTGGAAATAAAGGTGCAATATCTTGTGAATAAAATTATAACCCCTGGACTGCTTGTGTACATACTGCTTTCATATGCTGTTGTAGTGCTGCATTCTATAAATAGTACTGTTGTATTAAGCAGTCTTACCCACACTGTTGAATGCAATTAAAATGTATAGGAAGTACAGTATAACAATGCTGGAAGTCCCAAGAGGTCAGTCATACAGAACAACTGAGGGAGACTTAGACAGAAACCAGTGGAATGCTTTACACCAGTTCCCTGATAACACAGTGTACTGTGATGTCAACTGTAATATTTTTACCACACACAGCAGGGATATGAATCCTAGGAGTGGTAGTAAGTTGTATGCATAATCATATCCCACAACTGTACAGAGTTTGCAAGAATGTTCAGATAGAAAGCTGTATGCATAATTAGACCCAACAACTGTAGAGACTTTGCTAGAATGTTCAGATAGTACACTGTAGGCATAATCATAACCATCAACTCTACAGACTGTGGCAGAATGTTCAGGTAGTAAGCGGTATGCATAGTCATACCCCTCAACTGTTCTGATCTGTCCAGCATGTTCAGATAATGGGCCATAATCTGCTGCCCGGTAACCTGTTCCCCTGACAAATAAGTGTGATGATTCAAGAAATGTAGGCTGCTTATACTGACATATAATGGATAGTCAGACCTGAACATAAAAAGAGAATGTATATGGAAACAAACCTGTCATTGTAGTATTTCACCCAAAGTGTATGACAGTTATTCCAAAATATGTCACAGTAACACCTGCATCCTGTCAAGCCTTGACCAGAGTGTGTGCAATAACGGACTATTAGGTATGTGTATAACAACAACATGGAATCTGGGAGTATGTGTAGTATTTGTCAGGTAGTGTTAACAAAGATTTCTCCACAGCTATAGCAGGTAAGAGGTGTAGACTGTAGTTACAACACACTTCACTCATATACTTGTCCACAAGCATGGCATCTGGGAGTATGTGTAGAATTTGTCAGGTACTGCTAACAATGATTTTCTCAACAACTATAACAGGTAAGAGGTGTAGACTATACACAACACACAGTCCATGTATATACGAATCTACAAACATACCATTGTACAAAATAAGGCCATTGGGTAGTGTCATAATACATGTAAGGGACAGATCACTGCAGTGACTAAGAAAGTTGTAAAAACTACATGGATATATTATTTGTTAATTGACCTCTCTCTCTCTCACCCTCACCATATGTGCAACAATAACCCAATTACACACCTTAATGGGTACATGTACACTCCATACTTTTGTTGGGACATATGTCCTATTGGTTTACAAATATTCACATTTGGTTTTATGCATGTGCCATGTTAAAATACCCCCATACTGGTGGCCTGTTGCCATCAATGAAACCTGCATGCTGTTGTAATGGCCACTGTGATCCATATATGCATGTGTTCTGCTTGCTCTGCAACTGTTGTAAATCTGGTGTCTTGGGTTAATGGGAATACCTATGCATGCTGTTATAACTAAACCTGAATGCTGTTGACTATTACTAACCCATATCATTCTTAAAACTGCAACACCATAGCTCGTATGGGAAGGCCAGTCCCAGCAGACCCACCTGTCCCACCTCAGCTGGCCATGGCACCGGGCAACAGGCATGTCTGGGGCCCAGCCTGGGACCTCCTCCTCTGTTGGCCTTGCACCACCTTTGGGTGGAACCGCCACAGGGGATGGGGCTTGGCCTCCACTGGAAGCAGGGGCTGAGAGGTACCTGTCACCCACCATCAGGTCTGGGCCATGGTGCGTAGGGAGCTTGACAGGGAGTTCCAAGACTGGCTATGCCAGCTTGAGGGCTGCATGGTGCAATTAGAGGGTGAGCCTGCACCTCCTACCCAGCCCCCAGCACAGCCACCCTTGGGGCTGTGAAGATGCAGTGGTGATTGCCCATGGGTGGGGACCTCAGTCCCATTGTTTCCATTTGGAGGCTCATGGGTTTGTGACTTCCAAACACCCACCCCGTCTAAGGTGTTTACCCCCCACATGTGCCATATACCACCCCTGTATGCATCTTGTTTGTCTTGTCTGTTAACCTACCCAACCTACCTCCCTAAATATACCTACTACCCCTCCCCAACATCCCACTCTCACCTAAAAGAAAAAAAAGGGCAATCTGTACCCACAAAAAACCATTTGCCCCATACATAGCTGTCCATTTCGCACACATGTCCACTGGACATGTAATCCAGTCTAATTGGCATCACAGAGAATTATCCTAGTCCCACCCCTTCCCAGGGGTTTGAGCGTCCAAATCTACCTCCAAATTCAGTGTATATGCACAGCTGTTGCTGTAGAAGAAATGGACAGCTATGGATCTTCCCTACACCCTTCCTGCACATCCCTGGCTATTTTCCCTACTGTCTTCCCCTCTTTGTGCTCTTTTTTACCACTTTCCTATCAACCCCTTTTTTTTTATTTTAAAGAAATTAGCGCGGGGGTAAAAGTAGTAAGCACCTTTAAGCAGCAGTAAGCGGGTTTAAGCCTGTTTGCACGGGGGTAAGCTATGCGTACACACGTTAAGCATTTTAGAAGCTAACTGAGTGTAAGAAACTGTGACTGGAAGTTAGCAGTGCTTACCATCGTGCAAACCCCCGCAAACCCACTTACAACTGCTTAAAAGTGCCTTAATCACTCTGTAGCCAATGGCCCTTGTTCTGCCCAGCAACAAAATAAAACACCTCTGCAAGACTTGAACCCAGGACCCTGCACACCATACACAAATAGATTTTCCACTAAGCCATGGCAGATATACATAGCCCTGCTGTACTCACAAACATATCATTTAGCACAATCATTCAACGGGAAATGTAGTAATATCATACCACACAACCTCTTACTGCAAGGATTCTGGACAAAGTGTGCCAAAATGTGGGTACAAATAGGGATATATGCCAAATATTGCTCTAATACACTTAAAACATTGCTAGTTAAACAGTTATATGTATTAAAACACATATTTTGAAGGAGGTAAAGTTTGAAACACAAAGGTGTCATCATTAGTTACTGACTTCAATCCTGAGATCATCCTAGGACAGCTGTTTAATCATAGTCTTACCTCTGGATACGTACCCAGGGAGTGGCGCACTGCAACTGTGGTCCCACTTCACAAAGGCGGTGCCTCCACCGACCCTGGAAATTACCGGCCCATTAGCTTGACAAGCCTTATCTGCAAAGCCATGGAGAGGATCATAATGGACCTCATAAATAAAGACATAGGGAATTTGCAGACTTTGGATCCATCCCAGTTTGGCTTTGTCAAAGGCAGATCATGCCTTCTAAACTTGGTTGACTTTTTCGAAACAGTCACCAAAGCCATTGATGAGGGAAAGGCAGTCCATACAGCCTACCTCGATCTGGCGAAGGCCTTCGATACAATACCCACTCGGGTATCATTGAAAAACTCATCAGCTTAAATGTTAACCCATACATCACAAGATGGGTTGCAAACTGGCTGAGTGACAGAACCCACAGGGTCAGAGTTGCTGGCGCCATGTCAGACTCAAAGCCTGTCACAAGTGGTGTACCACAGGGCTCAGTCCTGGGCCCACTCTTGTTTGGCATCTACTTTTCCAACGTACAAGCAAACACAGGAGGGTTATGGCTGACAAAGTCTGCAGATGACTGCAAACTGGGCCATAGTAGAAAACACATCTGACACAGATATCCTTCAGAAGGGTCTCACAGAAACGCATAACTGGTGCCAGAGCCATGGCCTAAAGTTAAATGCCAAAAAATGCATAGTCATACCCTTCGGGAAAAACAAGGTTACCCCTAGCTACCAAATAGGTGGCAATCCACTGAGCACAGAAGAAGTTATCAGGGACCTGGGGACCCAGGTTGATAGTAGTCTGTCATTCGACACCCATGTAGCTAAAGTAGTTAGGAAGACCTTCTACATT
>NC_056727.1:1167291858-1167325271 GCF_019279795.1 Protopterus annectens
CCGGGCATGTAATGGCTATGTAATATTCCATACACACAGCTAACACATCTACCCATACTGCATGCTGTACACATTCCCATTTCATGGCTGTGAAATGCATTGCATCACAGTGGAGTCCATGATGGAGTATCAGAAGGGTACATCAGACACATGCAAGATAACTAACATCCTGCCATTGTGAAATGTGTCCACAGGGATGAGAAGAATGGCGGGACACATGGCCTACAGTAGGGACATGTGTGAAACAACACCCTCATATGGTGCAACAACAGTAAATATACCTGTATTACAATAGCAACCATTACAGATCAACACTATGTCACAACATAATACTGTGGTCCACATAATTAACTGGTAGTAGGCTATTGCACATAGTGTCCCATTCTTGGGACACTGCAAACTGACATGTGTAGACCATAGTTGTCAAGCATCTGCAAAAAGGCTGAAGGTGGGGAGGGTGTGTCATCATGACACAGCAGTGCACTGCAGCAGGGATCTTACATGTACTAAGAATGGCTGTATCTGCACACAATCAGGTTCAGTAACTGTGGCAGATGTAACCCTAACTTCACAGCAATAGTGACAGCAGTGTGTGAACTCCAAGGGATGTGCACATGAGTAGACCTTGCAACCATGCAGAGTTGTGGGACATGTGTAGGGCAGCCCCCATAGCCATGATAAGGTCTGGCGGTTGTCAGTGTAATAGTCTTGTATTGATCATACATGCACTGCTGATGTTGTGATCTGTAAACCAGACATCAGGCATTCACAAATTACATCTGTTCACATATCATCCCAGGTATGAGTTGCTCAAACACATAGGAGCTGTGAGCATTGGAGCTGACATAACTGACACAGTACTACACATGCAGAAATGGTTTGTACACCTGTGAGGTATGGTGCACAGTACAAGACAGGGTGCAGAACAGGTCCACAGTAACACTTTGTACATGGGTGCAGTGTTATCAAGGGGAAGGGCCATCACCTACCAACACAGCCCATGCATCACACACATGTATACTGGTGCTAGCATGACGTCACTATAGTTGTACTGCGTGCTGTTGAGTACCATATGTAAGGCATGCCGACAGAAGTGTAATGGGAGGACTGTGTGTACAAAAGTTGTGCAACCTAACATGTTGTTGTGTGTGTGTGTGTGTGTGTGTGTGTGTGTGTGTGTGTGTGTGTGTGTGTGTGTGTGTATGGGGGGGTGTTGATTGTGTCTGTAAGTGCAATCTGGTGGAATGGAGTGTGGTCAATGCATGTCAGATGTGTGTGTACATGTGTGTCTGTTTGTGTGGGTGTCCATGTATGCACAAATGATTGTGAGGTTGATCACATGGTAGTACTTCTCCTTGGGATTGTGCCATACATGGACATGGAGTGACACATGAGAGACCAGGACAACCTGTCTGATATTTGAACACAGGACAGTTGATAGCATAACAAGGTCTGTAGCATGAAACCTGCATTGGGAGGGAAAGTACACACCAGGTATACACATCATATTGCCATCAGCAGATAGATAACTGACTACCCACATATGCAGCACTACTAATGCAATGGGGAATTATCAGAGCACACCAGTGAGTGTATCCAGATATTACTGTTGTCCACATGATAGGTTGATTGTGCAGCAGATGCGACATGGACTGAGCAAGACTGTAGTATGAGACTCCAGTGTGTGAAATATGTAGTGACTGTAGTAACACCAACCATATAGAGGCCATGTACACCATGACTGGACATACACAGGGTTAACACTGGATAACAGTAGTGAGACCATGTACAACCTACTCCACTCAAGTCAGGGAGGTGATGGAGTAACAGGTCATGTGTTTTGATCACACGTGTAGGCATGGAGAGGAATGATATGTTAATGGGTAGTATTAATGAGTGTATGTTAGCAAGTGCCATGCAGGATGGGGAACATATGTAACTGAATGTAGGACTACCTGTAAACCCAGATACAGGGAGGTAGTAAGGTGGACTGTCAGTGTGTGTGTGTGTGTGTGTGTGTGTGTGTGTGTGTGTGTGTGTGTGTGTGTGTGTGCGTAAATGTGTGTACTGTTATGCAATGCTTTACAGGTCTTAAAGTGCATGTTTGTTTCCCCCACAGGTGGTGAGGTGGGTCAGGGTCCCTCCTGCATGCAATCTGAGGTTGGTGTCCATACAGACACAGATGATGATGATGATAGTGGTACTGTAAAGGCACAGGTGGGGCTGTCAGAGGCCGACACTGCACCATCATTTGTCATCACCCTACTAGCCACCCCAAGCCTGCACACAGTTACAGTGCCCATACACACCCCATCATCAGTGGCCATAGCAGAGGGACAGTTGGCGGTTGGTGCCAGTGCCCAGGAGGGTGTGGTTTCCATGCCGACTGTTTCAGGTCACAGTTGGCATAGCTGGATGTCTGGCAGGGCACCACATAGGCAGATGTACCATGGTGCTCATTGGAGGGCCGCTGGTCATCATGCCTCTGGCAGAGGTGCCGCAACTGGAACCACCAGGTGCATGTTTCAGGCTGTCATGGAGGCACAGGCACATATGGAAATGCACACCAGACAGGGCCTGAGGCTACAGAGGGCTGCTTTCTCATCTGTAAGTGACAACATCTGTGAACTTGCTGCTGCCCCCCATGAACAGAACGAGATCATGGATAGATGGTGGGGTGAGACGATGGGCCTCCTCGACCATGGTATGTCCGTGCTTGAAAACTTGGTTGGAGTGGTGCAATGGCCACGTGGACGTAGCCCAGAAACACCAGCAGCTGGCAGTCGACGTTGACATGCTAGGACGCCAAGCCACTCCTGTTGTGACAGTACCAACCCCAGCACACTACTGGGGGTGCTGTCCACACCACACCGCAGCAGGCCTCGTGTACATGGCCCTGGCCAGCCCCAGGTGGGACATGGTTCCAGCAGACATCTGTCATCATCAGGGGAGAGTAGCACATCAAGGTCTGTACCTGCACGTGCCCATGGAACCCCTGGCAGGCACAGTCAGCATGTCCGTGGCCGGAGGCGGTGAACTACACACCCTGCCAGGTATGGTCTGCAGCTGTACAAAAACACCTGTATAGGCAGCACCATGGCAGAACTGTGAGCATGCATATCCACACACTAAGAAAGCACACCTAGGGCAACCCCATACTTACACATACTACATCACCACGCCCCAATCAAAGAATTAAACCCCTCACCCACACACATGGTATCAAATGTATGGACCACCCTCAGCCTCTGGCAAACCAGCAACACACCCTGTGCATATGATGATACCCATGCCACATCCCTGTCATCCATAACATCAATGCAGGGACAGGCTTATATGGTTCTGATGCACAGGGTGACTGTAATAGAGTGCTGCAATGTACTGCAGTGTAAGATACTGTCAGGGGTAATGTGTAATGCATACATGTCAGGCAGTGTAGCCATCCAGCTATGATGCATTTCAGCTGTTAGTAACACTGATTGATTGTGATCTCCATAATGTTATCCATTTGTGTTGTACATGTACATGTGTCAGCAGGAGGATGGTCTGCAGTCATATTCCACAAGGGTTATGGCACTGTGGTGACACCATGGCCATGACATATCTGGTGTACAGTTGCATACATGACACAGGTTTGTATAACAGTTATTGCCTGTGCCACATTGACAGGTGACCTGCTGGGACATGTATAATCTGCAACCTTATGTCAACCCATCCACATATATGCACATCCTTACTTGGCAACACTGTGACTAGACCCCTACCTAGGTATGTAGTGCTACTGAACTGTGTGGCCTTCATTGCACACACCACACAACGTTTAGGGTGAGGTGCATACTAGGTTACATGTTACATGCAGAACATCCACAGACATGTACAATATGGTAATGAAGGATTTAATAGTTGTATATGGAGAATACATAGTGTGTCATACCATCATATACACATTGACAGATGCATAGGCCGACACACATCTTAGAGACCTGGGCTTATTGATGTTAACTAACTAGTCCATGTGTCCAATGTGTTACAAGAAGGCTATACACAGCACATGCATAACTGGGCTGTATTGTGGTATCAGTTACCTGTATGGTTGATAGTGACAGTGGTCACCAGAAAGTGGTATGTGGGACATATACCGGGTGTACCATGGTGTAATAACAGTGTACACAGCACCCACATCCCCAATGGATATTGTATACACTGGAACCCATTATGACACTCTGACATACCCACTATCACACGTTGCCCACGACGGCAATACAACCCATTGTATATCACAACAGTGGTACTACAGGGATATGCATCTAATGCATATGCCACAGACATAATAGGGTGTTGCATTGCAATGCCTCACCTATGGGCAGTGACAACACTATCTGTACTACTGTGTGGCAATGTGTAGTGTAAAAGGAGTATGTGGCCTCGGAATTGTGTACCCTACAGATATGCAGACGTGCACACATGCACACACATGGCAGATCTCAATGGGTTTCCCATGACTATCGACCCATTTGTACAACAATGTTGTGCTGGTACTGCAAGGCACATGTAGCTGTTAGGGAGAGGAGTGTAACAGGGTACATGTCATATCCAATACAGCAGTTGCCACATCTGACTATGGCAATGGGAATTGAGGGGGTTGTGAAGGCCGTCATGGAATTCCCAACTACAAGTGTACTAACACACAAACACTGCTATCCTCAGTGATGCACGCGTACATGTGTCAGTACTGTGGTGCATTGCTGCAGGTGGTCATAGCTGTGTACCTGGCTATTGTCCATGGAGAGATTGGATGTGTAGGGGGTGTGTGTACATTGGTATTGTGCCACCTGCCATGTGCCAGCAGGCAGTCTATCGACAGACACCATGTTAGTGACCATCAGGGTGAGAGTGCCATGCATCAGCCAATCCTCTGGGTGCCTTCTGCACATGGCCACTGAGGTGATCCAGTTGATATGTATGCAACATGTATTACAACACATGGTTAGTGTCTGTGATGGAGACCTGTACCCAAGCATGTTCAGTTGTGGTAGTGTAGTGTAGGTACCCATGCCATGTGGCCTATACAGGGCATTGTCTCCTATATGTGACAGGTAGTACACAGCTGGCCAGACATGTCAGTGTCAATCAAACATAGGTTGTCTGTACATATCCCAGCTGGATACCTGCCATCTGCACATCTGAAGAGGGACTGACAGACACCAATTTGGCAAGTAGCTATGCAGTAGGATGAATGCATCAACAGATGGATGTTTGATAACAATATGTATGCCATTACTACATGTTGTAAGCCCTCACTAACATGTGCTGTACAGACGGTACTCTACAGTTACATTCCACATGTCTGATTATTATCCAGTAGGGGATATATACGGTGACATAGTCCACACACCAGGAACATAACAGTGAGGCCGCAGAGTGCAGCTATGCCTACGCTTGTTATCAGTAGTAACTTTAGCACTCTACCCTTGCCTGACAGCACTGTCAACAGTAGTAATGCCATGTTACACTACATGCCACTGTGACAGCACGTACCCTGGGTTGTTACTCATGCATGTAACACATTTGCATGGATAGCAGTGCTGTGCATGTCTTATATAATAGTGTTCATAGCTTCATAGGTAGGTACTAGGCTATCGGCCCTGGGGCCTATACAAGCCCAGCCAAAAAGGTACCCTGGCTTTTGCCACCCAAGAAAATTATTTTCCTGTGCCACTGTCGAGCAGAGCCACAGAGGTGATCCCCGGGGTGAATTTTCTATTTCCCATCAAATCATCAAGATTTTTCTTGAAGAGTGCTAATGAGGAGCTTTGTTTGATATAGATAGGTAGTTTAAGGGGTAAGGATAACTACTGGATCCTTACAAATAGTAATCAACAATCATACAAAGTAGGGACCCTCTCTGAAGACCTAAGTGACCACTCACTCACATTCCTAATCAGGTATAAGAGTGAAATTCCAAACACAACCATTTATAAGAGTATAAGGTCTAACAAAAATGTTAACCTTGATAGCTTTCAACAAGAACTCATAGCTTGTGACTGGTTACCTGTGAAATGCCTACCATTAGAAGCAGCAGTCAAATACTTTAATTCCAAATTCTTAACCATACTATCATGCCCCAGCTCATACAATCAGATGTAGATCAAAACCAGCCCCATGGCTTTCCAAAACTACCAAACAAAAAATCCTCCAAAGAAACAAACTCAGGACCACCTGGCTGACTACTAAATGCCCCACAGATCAGTTAAAGTATAGACAATTAAGAAACGAAACCAAAAAAGCCATTCTATCTGATAAAAGAAACTTTTACTGTCACGTACAACAAACCCACCAAAATAAACCTCAAAACTTCTGGGCTGGCATCAACAAACTGATACATCCAGGTTGCTCAGTCACACCCAACCCCTCGGGCTCTGAACACAATAGCCCCAACCAAATTGCCAATTCTTTCAATACTTTTTTTACAGAGACCATTCAATCTCTGGCCAATCAACTATCCCCTGACACAACATCTTCTTTCTCCCATAACACTAACAATCCACCACTATTTCAATTTCAACCTGATCCTACATCCCTTGTCCGCACCCTAATACAAAAACTTAAACCCACCACTCTCGCTGCAGACCTCCTACCTGCAGAATATCGACAAAAAGCTGCTAAAGCCATAGCCTACCCCATAACTATCCTTATCAACAGAACTATCTCTGAGGGAACCATCCCATCACTCTGGAAAATATCACATATTATCCCCTGCACAAAGGTGGTAACTCCATTGATTTATCTAACTACAGGCCCATAGCCATATTATCCCCTCTGGCAAAAATCATGGAGAGGTGCATTCATAAGCAGCTGTTAAACCACTTACTAGATACCAACTTGCTAGCTATCTGTCAACATGGCTTCAGACCATTTCACAGCACCACCTCTGCTCTCTTATCCTTCACAGACTGCATCAATAAAAATTGTAATAATGATACACTATCCTCAGCTCTCTTTATTGATCTGTCAAAATCTTTTGACATGGTCAGCCACCAGCTACTCATAAACTTACTCAAAAACTTGTCACTAGCTCGTCCTGCTATACAGTGGTTTCAATCCTACCTAAAAAACAGGCAACAAGCCGTACTATGGCAGAATAACCTGTCTTCCCATCTCCCAATTACCCTCGGAGTCCCTTAAGACTCCATACTTGGTCCTCTCCTCTTCTCTATCTTCACAAATGACCTACACTCTGTAATACCTCAAGCCACTTGTATTCAATATGCAGATGATTCCACATTAGTATGCTCAGCCACATCACCATCACAACTACAGTCTCTTACCCAAAACGTGTTTAGCATAGTTGAGAAATGGCTCCTTGATCGATGTCTCATTCTGAATCCAAAAAAAAAAACAAAAATGCTATTATTCACACCCACACATAGAACCTCCCCACTTAACTTTAATGTTACATCAACTAATGGTACCATTATATCTCCTGATCCTACCACAAAACTTCTTGGGGTACTAATTGATAATAACCTCTCCTTTGAGCCCCATATTAACAACACTATAAAAACAGTTAACAAAAAACTAGGATCCCTCTATAGAATCAAACCCTTTCTGACCCCTATAGCCAGGACCACTATTGCCCGTACCCATTTAATCTCAACCCTTACATATGCATCCTCTATCTATACTAAACTATGTAAAAGCAATATGAACAAGCTTTCCATCTCCTACAGTAATATTGCAAGATTTGCAACTGGGTCAGTCTACAGAACCCATCACTGCAACAATCTTAAACAACTAGGCTGGTTAGAACTGTCACATCTAATTTTACTGAACCAACTCACAGTGACCCAAAAGATACTGTACCAACCTTCAAATACTCCAATACTCACTAACCTAATCTCCCCCTACAATAACCTAAAGTCCCTGCACTCATCAAACAAATTACTAGTTCAAATAAATAAAACCAACAATCTGGCCGGTGACTCTCTGTTCTCTAACGTAGTAGGAAAAACCTGGAACACCCTCCCTGATCACCTAACCACTATATACTCAACACCCTTATTTAAAACCAAACTTAAAACATATCTTAAATCTCACTGGTTATGCCCCTGTGCTAATCCAGACTAACTACTATATTTGCATCCTGACATTTCTCTACATACAAGCATAAGCTAGTTAATCCTATACTAACAATACTGTGCATGTCACTATACTTACTAATAGTGTTCTATTTTAAATAACTATTGTATACTAGCAAACAACATATTTGTGACTTTATTGCTCAATACTGTACTTTTAGCTTACATAGTTTACTAGCAAATAATGTGTGTGTGACTTTATTGCTCAATTAGTGTGCTTTTTGCTTATATTGTTTTAAACATTTACTGTTTACTGTACTATTAATATTGTCTTACATTTTTAGTCATCTTTGTACCTACATCCTTAGCTCTCTTTTTAATAGGAATCATGATACTCATATGTCAAAAGGAAAGTAACTGTATAATAGACATAAATTTACAATGTAACTATGTCTTGTATATACTACTCTGAAGTGAGGAGCTTTTCTCCCCGGGCCTCCACTGAAAATGGACATATATCCAGTTGGACCAGCCTGGTCAACAAATGTAAAATAAATAAATAAATATTCTAGAGTATGGGAAGTCTCTGGGACAGGAATCTATCCCTCTGGCATGTTCTGTTTATTGTGGTGACAAGGTTTAGGTCCCTAGAGTGTGTAGCTTGGAGGGATTGGGATTTCTTTAAGTGGAGCATGTCCAACAGCTCTGGGTTTGACATAGCTTTGTATGTTAGGCAGAGATCACCTCTGCGTAGACGATATTCTTTGGAGTAAAGCTGGAGTTTTTTGAGATGGTCTGCGTAGGGCATCTGTTTGAGGCCAGTAATCCTCTTTGTGAGGTATTTCTGCAGCCTTTCCAGTTGTTGTAGATGTCTTGTGAAGTACATACCAAAAGGGGAGTTGTACTCTATAATGAGTCTAATGATTGATAAGTAGAGGGGAACAATGACCTCTTTTTTTCTGGATAAGAAACCTTTTGCGATGAGGTGTGCCACATAGAAGGATTTCCTGACTACTGTGGTGATGTGATTATCAAAGGAGAGACTACTGTCCACCCGTGTCCCAAGGTCTCTTATCACACTTTCGGTGTTAAGTATACTACCGCCTATGTTGTAGTTCATAGGTACAGAGTTTTTATCAAAGGGGATGACAATGCACTTTTTGGCATTGAGCTTGAGGCCATGGCTTTGACACCAGGCATCTGTCTCAGTGAGGACCTTTTGTCGGATGTCAACATCATTAGGAGTTTTGATTATGGCTCCTAGTTTACAGTCATCTGTGAACTTCATTAGCCAAAGACCTTCTGTGTTAGCCTGTACTTCAGAGAAGTAGATACCAAACAGGAGAGGATCCAGGACTGAACCCTGTGGTACTCCATTGTCACTGGTCTGAAGTCGGATTTGGAGTCTGCTACTTTCACATTGTGGGTTCTGTCAGTGAGCCAGCTGGCAACCCATCTTGTGACATAGGGATTTATACCTAGTTTAGTGAGTTTATCTATAATTCCAGATTGGGGGATGGTGTTGAAAGCCTTGGCAAGATCTAGATAGGCTGTGTGAACCACCTTACCCTTGTCTACGGCTTTGGTAACTGCCTCAAAGAAGTCAATCAGGTTTAGGGGACATGATCTGCCTTTTACAAACCCGAACTGGGTGTGGTCCAGAGTTTGGAGATTACCAATGTCTTTGTTTATAAATTCCATGATGATACGTTCCATGGTCTTGCAGACCAGGCTCGTCAGGCTAATGGGGCGGTAGTTCCCGGGGTCCGTGGTGACTTCCCCCTTGTGGAGTGGGATAATCATCACTGTGCGCCATTCAGCAGGCACAAAGCCTGAAGTGAGGCTATGATTGAACATGGTACTTAGGTGGGGTGCCAGTTCGTTCTGTAGTTCATGTAGAATGCAGCCTGGGATGTTGTCTGGTCCCATGGATGCTGTGTTCTTGGCTTTGGAGAGTGTGGTTTTTACCTCTACAGCCGTGATTACAGGAACTTTGCATTCTTCTGGTATAGAGATGGGCTGTTTAGGGGGTGAGAGTGGGGTAAAGTTAGCACTGAACCTATCTGCCAGGATGTTGGCAATATCAGTTGGGTCTGTATATTTAGTGCCATTGTGCTGTAACTCAGAGCAGATCTGAGTGTTGTCATTGAGATTCTTGGCATAGCTATAGAATGCTTTGTGGCTGTCTTTAGAATCAGTGGCAATTTTGTTTTTGTAACTAGCTTTGGAGGATTTTATCAGGAATCGCTGCTTCTTACTGAGGCTGACCAGGGAGCTCCTCCGCTCATGGGATTTTACTCTCTTTTGCAGCAGTTTCTTCCTTCTGTTGTACAGTTTGTTTATGGCAGGGGACCACCACATTGGCTTCCTTTTTTGAAGGATAGCATTTTGGTTCTGTTTGGGATAGCATGATCCATGCACTCATGTAAGTGCTTATAAACTGCAATTGTGTAGGATTCAGTAGTCGTAGCTGTATTGTCCATCTGCATGGGTGTCATGAAGTTCACCACTTCTGTCTTAAAAAGGATGAATTTGGCTTTGGAGAAATTTTTTACCATGGTTTCCTTAATGGGGGGTGGGGGCAGGATGTGGTATCTTAGGGTAATTAGCTTATGGTCAGATCGGACGAATGAGGAGTTGACTTTAGGTATGCAACACCGGTCACTCATGTTGGTAATGACTAGATCTAGGATATTGTTACCCCTGGTAGGGATGTGGATAAGTTGATCCAGGGCATTGGAGTTTATGAATTCCAGAAAGCGTTGAGTGAAGGAGTTGGAACATGAGTAGTTTTCCCAGTAAATGGTGGGGTAGTTGAAATCACCCATTATTAGGGTGTTTCATTGAACCTAATATTTTCCAGTACATCAAGAAAAGAGGAGTGGGTGTGTCCCAGACATGACACTCAAAACCCTTTGCTACTGTAATGACAGCACATAGATACATGTACTGTACATGGCAGTACATACACTTATTACAGATGTCATTTCCCAGGGTTTGACATAGCCTTGAATGTTACGCAGAGATAGCCTCGTTGTAGACGATATGCCACAGAGTACAGATGGAGGTTTTCTAGACGGTTAGCACAGGCCATCTGCTTTAGGCCTGTGATTCTTATAGTGACGTATTTTCACTGCCTTTCCAGCTGTCGGAGATGTCTTGTGAGGTACATACCAAATGGGGCATTGTACACTATATTGGGTGTAATGAGGGATAAGTACAGTGGGACAATTACCTCCTTTTTTCTGGAGGTAAAGCCCTCAGTGATGAGGTGTGCCACATAGAAGGATTTCCTTACTGTTGTGGAAATGTGGTTAATGAAGGTGAGACCACTGTCCACCTTTGTCCCTATGTCTGTCAGCACACTTTCGTTGTTTAGTGTACTGCCACCTATGTGATAATACATGGGTACATGGTATTTCGAAACGGGATAACTATACATTACTTGGCATTAAGCTTGAGCCCATGGCTGACACCAAGCATCTGTTGCTGCAAGGCCATGTTGTAGAATATCCACATCATTTAGGGATGCAATAATGGCTTCCAGTTTGCAGTCATCTGTGAACTTTGTTAGCCAGAGTTCTGTAGTGTTGGCCTGTACTTCAGGGAAGTAGATGCCAAACAAGAGCTTTCCCAGGACTGAACCCTGAGGTACTCCACTTGTCACTTGTCCCATGAGCTGGGATTAGACTTGGCTACTTTTACAGTCTGGGTTCCATCAGTAAGTCAGTTGGCAACCCATCAAGTGACGCAGGAGTTTATGGCCAGATTCATAAGTTTAACTATGTCTCCAGAGTGGGGGATGATGTCGAAGGCTGTGTGGACTGCCTTCCACAGCTCCAGAGACTGATTCAAAGTAGTCAATCAGGTTCAGGAGACAAGATCGTCCCTTCACGAGCCCAACCTTGGTGGGGTCAAGTGTTTGCTGGTTGCCAATGTCTTTGTTTATAAGCTGCATGATAATGGATTCCATGCCCTTGCAGATCAGGTTAATCAGACTGATGGGATGGTAGTTCCCAGGATCCAAGGTGGATTCCTCCTTGTGGAGTGTGATAACTGTTGCTGTGCACCACTCAGTGGGATCGAAGCCTGAGGTGAGGCTATGATTAAACATGGCACTTTAGGTGAGATGCAGGTTTATTTTGTAGTTCATGTAGTACACATCCCGGGATGTCATCTGGTGCCATGGATGCTGTATTCCTAGCTGTGGATAGTGCGGTTTCCACCTGTGTGGCCATGATTACTGGAATTTGGCAATCATTTGGTACTGAGATGGGCCCTTTAGGAGGTGAGAGAAGGGTGAACATGGCACTAAATTGATCTGCCCGGATATTGGTAAACTCCTTGGAATTAGTATATTTAATGCCATTCTGTTGTAGCTCAGAGCAGTTCTGAGCATTGCCATTTGGATCCTGGACATAAGTATAGAATGCCTTGTGGTTGTATTTGGAATCTTTGGCAATTATATTTATGTAACAAGCTTTGGCAGATTTTGAGGGATATCATCTTCTTACTGAGGCTGGTAAGGAAGCAGTTTGCATTTTGGGATTATCCTTTTCTCTGCAACAGTTTCATCATTTTGTTGTATAGTTTGTTTATGGCAGTGAAGCACCAGATTGGCTTCCTTTTTTGGAGGACAGAGTCTTGGTTCTATTTGGGATGGCACAATTCATGCACAAGTGGATGTGCTCATACAGTGCCTTAGTGTAGGATTCACCAGTTGCACTTTCAGCTCCCATCTCCATGGGTGTCATGAAGTTTGTCACTTCTAACTTGAGTAGCATGGCGTTGGCTTTGGAGAGGGTTTTTATGGAGGTTTCTTTACTGGCAGGTGGGGTGGGATGTGGATGTCAACGGTGATTACCTTATTGTCAGACCTGACCAGTGAGGGGATGACCACTGGTGTGGAGCATCTTTCTCCCATGTTGGTAATGACCAGGTCTAGGATATTGGATTCCCTGATTGGACAATGGATTAGTTGATCCAGGGGGTTGGAATGTATGAATTCCAGGAACCGTTGGTAAAAGGTGTTGCTACCCAAGTAGCTTTCCCAGATAATGGCAGGGTAGTTGAAATCACCCAGTATTATGGTGTTTGGTTGTATCTTAATATTGTCCAGTATGTTTATAACGGTGTAGTGAGAATCTTGGGGCATGGTGGGGGATCTCTAGCAAGCTGCAGTTTGGATTGCAGTCTTACCTAGTGTTAGTTGCATCTGGAGATTCTCAGATGCATTGTGTTGGGAACTAGGCTGGAGGTGTGAATAACCTTGGTGAATATGGACACTCCTCCACCTGTAGTGTTGTGGTCTTGGTTTGTTGCCTGAAATGTGTGATAAGAGTTGTAGCCAGGTATTACAGGTGTGCTCTCTGGAGCATTGAATCAGGTCCCAGTTACTGCACAGATATCGATGTTCCCCATTTGTAGGTGTGCCTCAAGAGAGTGCCTTTTTAGGTTTAGACTTCTAGCATTGAGTCGCATTGCCTTCAGTTTTGCATGCTTGTATCTGTTACGGTGGTGGTTTTGTCCTTTGAACCTTGTCTAGATAAGGCACTATAGGGGTGCCAAGAGTTGTAGCTAGTAACCTGAATCCCAGGGGCAATAGGTGCAGCATCTGGCAAAGCATTGTGGTTTGTAAATCATGTCGTCCCAGGCAGTGTTTATATATATATATATATATATATATATATATATATATATATATATATATATATATGTATGTATGTGGATATGTATATGTCCATATATGTATGTGGATATGTATATGTGTATATATCTATATAGATATGTGGATATATGTGTACACATATATGTTTACCATATATCCAGAACATGGAGTGGGGTCCTACCTCAGCACCAATAGTCCCAACCCCGTAGTGCAAGGGGATGCCATGGATGTATTGCAGTTATTTTATTTATTTTATTTATTTATTTATTTATTTTACTTTTGTTGACCGGGATAGTCCGACTGGAGTAATGTCCATTTTTAGCGAAGGCCCAGGGAGAAAATCTCCAAGACAAACAACAAGTTTAACAGTATTAATAAAAGGGACAATCAGACATGTACATATTGAATTATACAAAGATAGAGGATCAGTTCAATGGTTGGATAAGTTACACAGAGAAGGTGGCTTAATACAATCATTCATAAAACAAAATAACAGAGTTAAGATTAAGTTAGGCAGGCTTGTTACAGTGGCAAAGCCATTTTAATGCCAGATGTTGTTTAAGTTTGGTTTTAAATTCAGTTAGAGAGGGGAGTAGCATTATATCAGCTGGTAGTAGGTTCCAGGTTCTACCAACAGTGTTAGCAAAGAGGGAGTCACCAGCTGTATTGCAGATTTTAATGGACTGAATTAGAAGTTTGTTTGAGGATCTTAGATTTCTGGCATTGCCATAGGGGGTGATAATATTTTTTAGGGTAGGTGTGTAATCAGGATGTAGAAGGATTTTCTTGGCCAAAACCATAAGGTTGAACTGAAGAAGGTTAGGAAGTTCAAGCCAGCCCAGTTGTAAAAGATTTAAACAGTGGTGTGTTCTGAAAGGTTTGCCAGTGGCAAACCTGGTGATGTGATTATAACAGGTGGAAAGTCTGTTAAGAACATATTTATTCACATTGGAGAGAAGAGGGGAGGCATATAGAAGAGTTGAGAGTAAATGTGTATGGGCTATGGCAATCTTAGCAGAAGGGGTTAAGAAGGTTTTTATTCTATATAGTGACCCAATTTTTTTGTTGACAGTTTTAATCACTTGGTTCACGTGTAGGTCAAATTTTAGTTTGTTGTCAATAGTAACGCCCAGTAGTTTGGTAGAGGGTTCAGGGGTGATAGTAGTTCCGTCCTTTGCTTTTATGGTGAAGGTAAAGGCAGTGGATTTTAGAGTGGGAGTGAACAGGAGCATTTTGTTTTTTTTTGGGATTTAGTAACAGTCGTCGTTCAGTAAACCAATTTTCTATGATATGAAAGGTGGACTGGATTAAATATTCCAGTTCCTCAGGGGAAGAAGCAGAACAGATCAGGGTGGAGTCATCTGCATATTGGATGCAGTTGATATGAGGGATGACAGTATGAAGGTTGTTAATAAAGATAGAAAAGAGAAGAGGCCCAAGTATGGACCCTTGCGGGACTCCTAAGGTGGTAGGTAACAGGCTGGAGAGCTTATCCTGCCAGATGACAGCCTGTTGTCTCCCAGTAAGATAAGAAGTGAACCATCGAAGGATATTGTCATTGAGCCTATGATTCTGCAAGGAATGAATCAAAAGTTGGTGATCCACCATGTCAAAGGCCTTTGAAAGGTCCAGAAAGAGGGCTGAGGATAAGTGGTTATTGTTATGGTTGGTATTTATGGTGTTGGTGAAGGCTAGGAGGGCAGAGGTTGTACTATGATGTGGACGAAAACCATGTTGGGTATCAGATAGGAGATGATTATGGATTAGGTGATCCATAAGTTGTTTTTGTATACATTTTTCCATGATCTTTGCTAGTGGGGAAAGTATGGCAATTGGTCTGTAGTTCGAGAATTCTGTGGAGGATCCACCCTTGTGTAATGGGATAACATAGGACATTTTCCAAATGGAGGGAAATTTGGCCTCGGATATAGTCCTGTTGATAAGTATCGAGACTGGGTAGGCAATTACATCAGCTGATATTTGAAGGTATTCAGCAGGGAGTTTGTCGGCCGATAGTGTGGTGGGCTTTAGTTTTTTGATAAGTTTGGCAATATAATTTGTGGGGACTGGTTGGAAACTGAAAGTGGGAATGTTCAGATGGCTGGCATTGTCAATGTTAGGTGAGCTAGCAGGTAACTGGTTGGCTAGGGTTCGTATTGTTTCAGTAAAGAAGTGGTTAAAACTATTTGAGACCTCCTCAGGGGAATTGTCTCTGGCAGTGGCTGGGGTGGAGGTTGTGGTTTTACCAGGGTGAAGGAGATTATTCAGACTGGCCCAAAATTTCTGAGGATTTCTCTGATTGGCTGTTTGTAGATTAAAGTAGTATTGTTTTTTATCATTTAGGATGGATCTTTTGGTCTCATTTCTGGCTTGGCAAAATTCAATATGATCTTTGGGAGTTTTGGTGGACCTCCATTTGGCCCAGAGTTTATCTCTATTGTTGATTTTTTGTCGGGACAATTTAGAGAGCCAAGGTGCATTTTTCGTTTTTGTTTTCTTAAAGTGGGCAGGTGCATGCCATTCTAGGATTTCAACGAATTTGTTATTGAAGTAGTTGACTGCATCATCCAGTGGGAGATGAAAGAGTATTGACCAGTTACAGGAGTTCAGTTCCCTCTGAAATTTAGCAGGGTCAAAGTCTTGTTTGTTTCTGACTTTTCTGAGTATGGGTGTCTGCAAAATAATTTGCTTTTGCTTCAGTATATAGGTAAGAAGGTGATCACTAAGATCGGCAGGGAGGGTGCCGGCAGTGTACAGTTGGGGGTTAGAATTTGTGAGTACCCAGTCAAGCAGACTATCTTTTTGATTTGTTTTACCAAGTCTGGTAGGACTAGTGATAAGTTGAGAGAATGCATGCAGGTTAATTTGGGTGATAGGTGCCATTAGGGAGCATGCGCCCCAGTCTATGTTAAAGTCCCCAAACAGTAAGGTTTCCTGGGTATAGTGACTTGAAAGCCAATGTAGGGTCCCTTCAAGTGTTGGTATATTATTACCTGGGGGGATATACAAGCAAATGATATTAATACATTTACTTTTGTTAAGTTGTAGTTTAGTTGCAAGAATTTCTGAATTATTAATCTGGGGTGGTTGAGTAGGATTAATGATGACGTTTAATTCAGACTTGTAAAGTATAGCTACCCCCCTCCTTTCCTGGTATCACGATCCAACCTGTGTATGTTATACCCAGGTGGTAATATTTCATTATCAGTAGTGCTAGGTTTGAGCCAGGTCTCAGATAAACAAAGAATCTCTGGGGAGTGAACTTCCAATAGGGCATGCAGTTCATGTATTTTATTATTAATACTCCTAATATTGAGATGACAGAGCAGGAGTGAATTAGCTAGTCTACTGTTTAGACTTGAATAGTTGATGTTCCCTGTGGTAGGATTTTTGTTATTTGATGTTGAGGGGCCGGGGTTGGGGTGGATGTCCCCACTGAGAGTAAGGCTAGGACTGTACCTTGAGAGGAGTTTCAAAGGTTTGTGTAGAAGTTTGTGTATTGCTTTGATCTGGGGCTAGTGATCCAAGCTTTAGTACATTGAAAATGAGGGCGGGCAGTTGAGAATGACCGTACAGTGTTAGGACAACTTACAGAAGAGAGATGTGCAGGTTGGGTAATAGTGTTGCCTTTTGGGTATTGAAAGCCAGTAATTGTTTGGTTCTCCTAGAGGGTAGGAATGTAGGTGATAACCAGGAGGTGTATCAAGGAGTGAAATAACATGGTGGGAAAGAGAGTTTGGTCTTTTAGGAATCAATTTACCAATACAGAATATGGGAGATAGGTAAGAATAGGGCCCTAAAGAAGAAGAGAGAGTATAATAGGTAGAGGTGTAGAGTGGGAAGGTCAGCGTGAGGGAGGAGAGCTTATAGGTCCTAATGATAGGTTGTTGGAATAGGGGTGTGGTAAAACCCTTATAAATGTAGAGGTAGTAGGGGCGGGTGGGATTAGGGGGCAGGGAGGCAAGCGGAGCGGGGATAACACCAACCACTAGTATACACCACCAAGTTCAGGTATGTAAATAGTGAATATTCTTTAATTTAGAGCACTGTGGAAACTAGTGGATATTATTCCATTTAGCGTGCTGTGGATACTAAATTAAAATACCAGATAGAGTCAAGTTTAGCCTAGGATTTTACTCTGTTTGTAGCTTTTAATAGGACTAGGATAGAACTAAGGGGGCAGAGTAATGTGCTCGTTTGACCCAGGTCGGCGCTAACATTAGGTATGTTTTAATATATTATTACTGTTGCTGCTGTCATACGGGTGTCTTAACAGACATGTTGGGTGTGGGAGGTCACATCTGCTGTAGACATGTGTACCATTGCCTATGGACAGACATCCTAAGGGCATCATAAGGGTAACACTGCTAGCACTGTAATGATCCTGTGGACTATAGCAGGGATATGACCTATATATGTGGACAGTCTGGCACTCTGTGGTCAGTCCAGAAGTGCACACATGTCCCCTTCATACGAGATGTGGACCACACCTCCCAATGTGGATGTTACTAGCCATGTGCATGGGTATATCACGACAATAGTGGAGTACATATGCCCACACAGTGTATGCACGCACACATGCCAGTCTGTCTAGACACATAATACCTGATGGTGCTGAGTTCACATGGCCACATACTACCCAGTAGATAGTGGCATACATCTGTATAGCATACCACTGTTTTGTCAGAAATACACAACAGTTATGCTGGCCTGGCAGCAGTATGTCTTGCAAATAACTGGACATAACAGCACACTGGGTAATTACAGTAGGCTGCTAGGCATGTCACAAAGCAGTGGGCAAATCTCAGGCAGACTGCTACAACACTGGACTACATATTGTATGGGGAAATACACATGTACCTGTGATTATAGCGGGCTTGACTTGCAGGTCACAGCACAGCGTAGCAGACACCTGTGAGAAAATGCATATCCACATCCAATGTCAATGCAGCCACATATGATACACAAGCTTAATATGACACTGTAATGACTGCATGATAAACACCATCCTCATATGTGCTACTCACACACTAACCCTACATACACTGGTCATGGCACAGTGTAGTCCGATGGCGGTCTGTGGTATGGAACACATGTGTGTCTGGCCCTACAGACATGTGAGCCAATAGGGTACCATACATGGGAGCAGCATGTAACATCAGATAAAACAGGACTGAGAACAATGGCATCTACCACAGTCTGTACAGTGCTCAAGGTTCATATGTGCAATACACATACAGACGTCAATCATCCTAACTCAGGGGTCTGCAACCTGCGGCTCTGGAGCCACATGTGCCTCTTCCACCCTGCTGTAGTGTCTCCCTGTACCTCTGAGGAATAACGGACACACACACACACAGACACACACACACACACACACACACACACACACACACACACACACACACACATACACACACACACACACACACGCACACACGCACACACGCACACACACACACACACACACACACACACACACACACACACACACACACACACACACACACACACACACACACACACACACACACACACAGGGATCAAGCAATCCCAACACAGGAACACAATTATGGACATATGTTAGGTATTGTTCTTATACACTTAGGTTCATAGGTTCATAGATAGGTACTAGGCTATCAGCCCAAAGGCCTACATAAGCCTAGCCAACAAGGTTCCCTGGCTTATGCCACCCAAGAAAGTTATTTTCTTGTGCCACTGTTGAGCAAAGTCACAGAAGTCACAGAAGATTTTTCTTGAAGAGTGCTAATGAAGAACTTTGCTTGACATAGATGGGTAGCCTGTTCCAGAGAATGAGAAGCCTCTGGGACAAGAATCTATCCCTTCAGCATGTCCTGTTTATTGTGGTGACAAGGTTTAGTTCCCTAGAGTGTGTAGCTTGGCGGGATTGGGATTTCTTTAGGTGTAGCAGGTCCAACAGCTCTGGGTTTGACATAGCTTTATATGTTAGGCAGAGATGACCTTGGAATAGGCGATATGCTACGGAGTAAAGCTGGTGTTTTTTGAGATAGTCAGTGTAGGACATTTGTTTGAGGCCAGTAATCCTCTTTGTGAGGTACTTCTGTGGCCTTCCCAGCTGCTGCAGATGTCCTGTGAGGTACATTCCAAAAGGGGAGTTGTACTCTATAATGGGTCTAATGAGTGTTGAGTAGAGGGGAACAATGACATCTTTTTTCCTGGATGAGAACCCTTTTATGATGAGGTGTGCCACGTAGAAGGACTTCCTGACTACTGTGGTGATGTGACTATCAAAGGAGAGACTACTGTCCACCTGGGTCCCATGGTCTCTTATTACACATTCGGTGTTTAGTAGATTGCTGCCTATGTGGTAGTTCATGGGTACAGAGTTTTTACCAAAGGGGATGACACTGCACTTTTTGGCTTTGAGCTTGAGGCCATGGCTCTGACACCAGACATCTGTCTCAGCGAGGCCTGTCTGTAGGATGTCCAACTCATTTGGGGACTTGACTATGGCTCCTAGTTTGCAGTCATCTGCGAACTTCATTAGCCAGAGGACTTCTGTGTTAGCCTGTACTTCAGAAAAGTAGATACCAAACAGGAGAGGTCCCAGGACTGAACCCTGTGGTACTCCATTTGTAACTGGTTTGAGGTCAGATTTGGAGTCTGCATCTTTTACAGTGTGGGTTCTGTCAGTGAGCCAGTTGGCAACCCATCTTGTGATGTAGGGATTTATACCTAGTTTAGTGAGTTTAACTATAATTCCAGAATGGGGGATGGTATCAAAAACCTTGGCGAGGTCAAGATAGGCTGTGTGAACCACCTTACCCTCATCTACGGCTTTGGTGACTGCCTCAAAAAAGTCAATCAGGTTCAGGTGGCATGATCTGCCTTTCACAAACCTGAACTGGGTGGGATCCAGAGTATGGAGGTTACCAATGTCTTTGTTTATGAGTTCCATGATGATACGTTCCATGGCCATGCAGACCAGCTCATCTGGCTAATAGGGAGATAGTTGCTGGGATCAGTGGTGGATCCACCTTTGTGGAGTGGGATAACTGTGGCTGTGTGCCATTCATTGAGCACAAATGCTGATGCAAGGCTATTATTGAACATGGTGCTTAGGTGGGGAGCCAGATCATTCTGAAGTTCATGTAAAACGCAGCCTGGGATGTTGTCCGGTCCCATGGATGCTGTGTTTTTGGCTTTAGAGAGTGCAATTTTTTACCTGTGTAGTTGTGATTACAGGGACTCTGCATTCTTCCTGTGTAGATATGGGCCCTTTAGGGGGTGGGGGGGTACAGTTAGCACTGAACCTATCTGCCAGGATGTTGGCAATATCAGTTGGTTCAGTAATTTTCGTGCTGTTGTGCTGTAACTCAGAGCAGATCTGGGTGTTGCCATCGAGATTCTTGACATAGCTATAGAATGCTTTGTGGTTGTCCTTAGAATTAGTGGTGATTTTGTTTTCATAGCTAGCTTTGGAGGATCTTATAAGGGATCTCAGCTTCTTACTGAGGCTGACCAGGGAGCTCCTCCACTCATGGGATTTTACTCTCTTTTGTAACAGTTTCTTCCTTCTGTTGTACAGTTTGTTTATGGCAGGGGACCACCAGATTGGCTTCCTATTTTTGGAGGATAGCATCTTGGTTCTGTTTGGGATAGCACGCTCCATGCACTCATGTTAGTGCTTATGGAGTGCATTTGTGTAGGATTCAGCAGTTGTAACTGTATTGTCCATCTGCATGGGTGTCATGAAGTTCACCACCTCTGTCTTAAGAAGCATGAAGTTGGCCTTGGAGAAATTTTTTACCATGGTTTCCTTAATGGGGGGTGGTGGCAGGATGTGGATATCAAGGGTGATTAGCTTATGGTAGGATCGGACCAACAAGGAGTTGATTCAGGTGTGGAACACTGGTCACTCATGTTGGTAATGACTAGGTCTAGGATATTGTTGCTCCTTGTGGGGGTGTGGATAAGTTGATCTAGGGCATTGGATTTTCTGAATTCCAGAAAGCGTTGAGCTAAGGAGTTGGTACACGAGTAGTTTTCCCTGTTAATGGTGGGGTAGTTGAAGTCGCACATTATTAGGGTGTTTGGTTGAACCCTAATATTTTCCAGTACATCAAGAAAAAAGGAGTGGGAATCCTGGGGGATCTGTAGCAAGCTACAATTTGGATTGCAGTGTTGCCCAGAGTTAGTTGCATTTGGATAACTTCGGATGGTTAGAACACCTACCTAATTATTTTATCACACTACAGCAGTACGCAGTTAAAAGACATGCTACAGAGATTACTGGGCTGCACCCTTCCCAGAAGTATATTTCTAGGTGGATGACATCAGCAGCCTTGCCAAAGTTTAGTATATGACCTGTAGGCAGTGTGAGTACCCTAAAAAGTATTGTTTTCTAAACAAACAGACACATACTTGCCATGGTTGGGATTAGAACACCTACCTAACTACTTCATCTCATGACAGCAGTACACAGTTACAGGATGCGCTACAGAGATTATTGAGCTACAATCTTCCCAGAGGTGTATTTCTAGGTAATGACATGAGCAGGCTTGCCAACATGGAGCATTTGAATTTTTGGGAGTGTGACTACCTAAAAAGCATTGCTCTCTACACAGTCAGACAGCCACACACACAAACACATACACACAATTGCCAAATCTGGGATTAAAACTGCTACCTAACTAGGTTGTCACATTAAAGCAGTACGCAGTTATGGGACATGCCACTGAGATTGCTAGGCTACAGCTCTCCCAAAGGTGTATTTCACATTGGATGACCTCAGCAGGCTTGTCATAGTAGGGCTATGGGGAGGGCAGTGTGTGTGCATGGGCCATAACCCATTCATCTAGGGGTTGACACACCACATGTGAGCACACACAGGGTCATATTGCACAGGTACGTGTATACAGCTGCTAGATGACTACTTCCTTGTACAGTCATGTTGCACAGCTGGCATGTGCACCACATAGTCTGTAATGCTGACAGATACTGGTGGCTAGTATCTGCAGTGAGTGACATCTGCACCTCATGTGTTTGGGGCCCTTTGGCTGTGTGCTGGGTTGGACAGGCCTGGATGGCTCCTTGTCACAGTCACCCTCTTTCACACATCTATGTCTGACTATGTTTGGCTTATTATAGTATGCTGTCCTTACATATATGTCTGTATTCCTATCCACTGTGTGTGCAAGGCATGAGTGATGCATACTGACAAGTGTCTGCACTAACAACTGCGACTGCCAGATATGTCTCGTCCACTGGTGTTTGCAGACATGGATTCATGTTAAGTGTATGAGCATGCCCAGTATGGCCATCTGTATTGCATGTGTGGATCAAGTCCAGGTAGTTTGTACTGCAGTGCTGACCTTTGTGTTGTATACCGACAGGTAGCATGCTGTCCCTGCAGGGTATCCATCGATCATTTGGCATTGATTGTTACTACATTTCCGCATAGCAGGGGTGGGCACACCTGACTCTTTCTACATTTCTACACAGGTTTGGTGGGGGCACACCTGACTGTTACTATATTTCTATGTAGGATGGGAGGGGCACACATGACTATTTCTACATTTCTACACAGGATTGGGGGGCACACCTGACTGTTGCTATATTTCTATGTAGGATGGGGGAAGGGTACACCTGACTATTTCTACATTTCTACACAGGATTGGGGGGGCACATCTGACTGTTGCTATATTTCTATGTAGGATGGGGGAAGGTCACACCTGACTATTTCGACATTTCTACACAGGATTGGGGGGGCACACCTGACTGTTACTATATTTCTACATCATATGGGGGGGCACACCTGACTATTTCTACATTTCTACACAGGTTTGGGGGGGAACACCTGACTGTTACTATGTTTCTACTTAGGATGGGGGGGGCACACCTGACACTTGTACACATTTGCTAGGACTGTACTGGTATGTCGGGTACTCCATTTCAGTCTATAGTCTTACCTATCGTGCTGGCTAGAGGCATACCAGTGTACTACAGATCTTAGCTTTTAATTACCTACATATTAGTTTTTGACTTTTTAGCCTTGAGAACTGACATCCCACTGCCTGATCTTCTGTAGTCTGTCTTTGTAGGCCTGGGGGGGGGGTTACTGATAGGCCTCATTCAGAGGCCATAGCACAGCATTTGTTTGTGTTTGTCTACACCAGTCCTGCTAGCTGTGACTGTTGCTGGGTATGTGACCCCCCCCCCCGACTGGCATGTGTGAGTCACTTACCTTGTGGGTGTTCCAGTATTGAGAGTGGTGCAGCAGGGCTGCCTATGTCAGATGCACATAGTACACTCCCTACACATGGTTAGACACAGGCAGTGTAATGTCTGACATCCCTTTTACTGTATGTGAGAGTTGGAGAGAGGTATTTTTCCCTGGGTCCCTCCCATGTCAGTATATGTGCTATGCGTTGCCTCTTTGCCAAGGCCAGGGCATACTGGGCACACCTCCTTCTGCCTACTGGGGCAGGCTCAGGTCGTTCCTCCTCCGAGTCACTCTGTGCCTGTGCAGGCATTGACAATGGGGGGGGGGGTGTGGCTCTGCCCAGTGCTGTTCCTGCTGCAGCCGTTTCCCCAGGATCATATTGTGTAGCATGGCACATACAAGGACAATTTGGGTACATGTAGCTGGTGAGTACTGCAAGGATGTGTCCAGGCACCAGTGCTGTGACTTGAGCATCCCAAACACATGCTCTATTATGATTCCTGTTTGTGCATGTGCCTCATTATAGAGTTCTTATTCGGGTGTGTGTGCATTTCTGATGGGTGTCATCATCCATGGCTCCAGTGCATATCCAGCATCCCCCACTAGGTGATCGTGTGGGATGTCCCTATTGACAAATCTCTGGTACAGTTGCATCAGATGGCAGATGTGGGAATCATGATAGCTTCCAGGGCAGCTAGCACACACATTCATTATTATGCCCTGGGCATCGCACATGACGTGGCAGTTGATGGAGGGGAAGCCCTTGCAGTTGATGTAGACCCTACCCCGCTCACCAGGTGGTGCTTTGATGAGTATGAGCATGCAGTCTATTGCACCCACTACCTCAGGGTATTCTGCTAGTTGGTGGAAGAGACACATGTTGCTGGCCAACGCCTCATGGGTGTTGGGAAAATATACGTGCTCACCGACATGTGCTGACATGGCATCCAGGAACTGGTGGAGTACCCTGGATGCTGATGCTTGTGAAATCCCCATCATATCCGAGGTTGGTCTTTGGAAGGTACCTGTAGCTAGTATTCTTAGGCCTACACATACCTTGGTATCCACTGGGATGGGTTCCCCTCTATTAGTTCTGTGTGTCAGTCATGGCAGGCACAGCTCAACAATTGGCTGTAGGAGGTCCCTGTCCACCCTATAGCACTCCAATATCTCCAGCTCATGTAGCCCTTGGTAGGTTACCCTGGGTCTGTACACTCTTCTCCATCTCCTCATTGTGGGTTGGTTAGCAGCATTCACATCCTCACTACCCTCAGCCTCTTCCACAAGCTGTATGATAGCTATTGCAGCCCCTAACATTTTGCTGTTGTGAGTATTAAAAGTTACCTGCTTGTTTACTCCGGTGGTGTAGAACATGGGAAAAACCAGAGGGGAAGGTGTTTGCTTAGTTTATAGTAGTGTTCTGGGCTGGGCTGGTCTGCTGCCTGTGTAATTGGTTGATTCTGATACATTTCACCTGCCAGCTAAGCTAGTTCTCCTTCATTACCTTCCTACTGCTGTTTTCCCTTCCCATTGCCTTCCTGTTTAAGCCCATGTGTTCGCCGAGCAAACAGAGTGTTCAAATGTACACACTGCTGCTATTTCCAGGTTTAACCTCTTTTTTCTTCCTGTAAAGCCCAGTGCACAGCATGCACACCCGCTTAGGCTTTGTGAAGAGTGCTAAGCGGGTTTAGACACAACCCCTAGCTTAGCTATGCTAAGCTAGGAGCAAACCCGAGCTACAGGGCTCCAATCCACTTACAGTATGCCTGACACCCCCCCCCATGATGTCACCTAACTCCTTGCACCAGGCTATTCCTACTCTTACACTGTTGGAACCTGACTCACATGCTGGGGAAAACTGGGATTCACTATCCTTCCCCTTATTTGCATAGGATTGCCTGCTAATGCATGGTTACATGTCTCAAATTGAGCCTCCCCCTTAGCAACCACTATGCAGTGGTCAGGTTGTCTTCTGCCTGCCATTGACTTGCATGGCAGAATACTGATTTTAGTTAGAATGCTTATTTTAGGTTTATTTTATTATTTTCCCCCTGATCCCATTTGCGCGCCGCTGCCCTATGATTAAACGGCCGAGATCGGTTAAAAAAATAAAAGTTGATTTTTTTATTTTTTTAAACTGTTTGCAATGCCAATGACCTTATACTTGGCCATTGGCATGCTTACTACATGATATGCAGCCTTTATTTAGAGGTGTCATAGCTCCATTTTGGATTTTGCAGAAATGTACTCAGTTACTAACCGAGTACATTTCTGCTAGTCTTGCACGGACTGTTACAAGCTTTCTGGATTGCAAAATCACCTCATTTGTATGGATTTCACCTGCAAATGGGGTGATTTGCATACCAAGGCTTAGTCCATGCAAGATTAGTGCAGGAATGCTCGTGCATGCCCCTGCAGGCTGTGCCTGGATCACACAGCAGTCATATTGCCTGCTTGAGCTCCTGCACCGATCTTGCACTGCGTGCAAGCTTTTGTGAATCCGGGGGTGTATCTTTAATTCTTAGCTCTAAATACCAAAGCTTAATCCTAACCATAAACATAACTCCAACACAAAATGTACACCTGACACAAAAACTAAGGTTAATGCTAATTTAATCCTAACAATAACCAAAACAAAAAATCTTAATCCCAACTCAGGCTCAAACTGTAACCCTAACATCATTAAAATGTAGTAGTACTGCAACAAGTGTATTCAGCAAAATTTAATTTCATTCAATGCAGTGTTTGTACAAATAACATTTCAGCAAAATGATTCAAACCTTCCACAGACAAGTACTCCCCAGCAGCAGTATTAGTATACTTCATCAAGTCTACTATATTATACTATACTATACTATACTATATTATACTATACTATACTATACTATACTATACTATACTATACTATACTATACTATACTCTGCTATACTATATTATACTATACTTTACTTACTAAAAACAAGTAATGTTTCATGCACATAATCTGCTTGATATGTTATGTGTACCAAAAATAACAGATTATGTTTACAGTATATGTTGTTGTGTACTTTGATGTATGATAAAGTACTTAGAAATGCTGAATATGATCACGATGCCACATAAAAGCATGTGTACCACTACAGCACAGTAATATGTGATACTCAGTGCATCAAGACAATGTGCAAGTGGTGATGAGTACATGGCTGCATCTCTGCACAATAACACAGAATGAATACTTTTATGACCTGCTTAACATTTACAAGGAATTTCCTGTCACATGTGGTAGTTCAGACCATGTAGTGGGCAGGCATGCATATCCCATTGTGTACAACATAGCAATCAATGCTTAGCTGTGACAAGTGGCAAAGTGATGCAGAAGCATAGTCTTGTGAGAGAGAGAGAAGCACTGTCCAGGCAGAGTATGTAGTATGATTGTCAAATGTCAAGCAAGACCGAGGCATGATGTATGTCTATAGAGGGAATATGTGATGAGTTGCTGGGTTGCAGATGAAGTACCTAGTTATGTAGGGTTAGTGGATAAGCTTTATGTGGAGTTGAAAAGCAACAAGTCCTAAACTGAGTTTCCTAATCCTTCAGTTTAAGGTATTTCATTTTTACACAAACCAGCTCCTACATTCTGCATTTATACATTACCTTCTTGTTTGAGTTACATTGATTGGGGTAATTACATAAACTGTCTGTTAAATAGCACTCTTAGTAGTTTCCAAAAGTTTTTTTATGACTAGAGTACCTTTTGGGGTCCCCATTGTAATTCTAAGCCTCGTAAGTGTGAACCCTAGAATTATGAAAACAAAATTAAATAATTTGGGAGAACAGCAGATGATGAACATCTCTATTCTCTGTTAAAGTTGTTTTTTGCTCCTCCATGCAACCTCAGAACTTGTACATGTTAACGCCAAAATTGCTATACTTCAGAGAAAAGGGAAACTCTTAAGATACAATGATCTCAGACATAGTACGTACAAGTTTACATTTTCACTTGTTCAATTTCACTATTATAGGATTCATAAGCTTTGGGATATTACTTGGGTACCGACTCGTGATGTTTTTCTCTTCCAGTTCTAATGTGCATTGTAATTTTTGTATTAAATACTGCAAGTTAACTCCGAAAAGGGCAATATTAATCAACGCTCTACTCTGGTAAACAAAAATAAATAAATAAATGAATGAATGAATGAATGAATGAATTAATTAATTTTAATTAATATATTTTACTAGCAGTGTGAGTAGTGAAAGTTATGTTAGGTTTTCTACGCTTAACAGTACTGTTATATTTAGTATTTAATTTCATCTTAGTTAATTTAGATAAAATCAGGTCTATTTCACTGGTAATGACATTTTCTTCTTTGCTGGTTGTACTCAATGCCATTTTTTATTCTCCTATTTTATTTGTTATAATTAATGATAAACTTCTGATGATGTAGTTGGGCAATGTTGTTGGGAGACATGATGTTTGTTTGTGTTTTGGGTAGGACCCTGACATTACTTTTTGTTTTAGGTGGGCTTAGATGTTTTATGCATGTATATGTGTGCATGTGCATGTCTGTATACCTACATTTTGTGTGTACAGTGTATGATGTTTTATTTTTTGTGAGTGTCATAGTGGGTGGGTTGAGAGGAATTTTATAGAACTCCTTTCTAAATCTCTTTATTGAACCATTTTTAGAAATACAATCCTACTTCTTTTGTTCTTGATATACTGCTCAGTGGGTGTGATCTTCACACCAGGAGTGAAAATAAGGGTCGTCAGCTTAAAATGCATATAGTGTGCATGCAGAGAAAGATAAATGCATCATCAAGCTTTTATTTGCAAGAAAGAGAGTTAGGGGTTATGTTCAAATAAAGGTGCAAGAATGGACAACTAAATGGAATGCCAGAACAGGCCGTTTCTCAGTTGGGATATTGAGACTGTAGGCTAAGCCAAGGTCACTTAGTCAAGAAATGGTCAGTAATGTAATATTGCTAGTCCAAAATAAATTGCTTTAAATGGTATTTTCACAGGGCCAGTCCACCTACACACACATATACCTTTCATACCAAAGGTGGGGTCCTACTGAAAGGTTTCATAGTTGGTTGTCTTATCTTCTGAATGTTATGACTTAACATGGCCCTCTGGTTGTCAGATGGATGACTCCTTGTCAGTTTGCCTTTGTGGGCAGGGAAAATTTGTATTTTAAAGTAACATGCTATAAGGAATCTTGTACAACATCTTGAAGAAGTCACAGTCCCATTGGTGATGATGTTGATTGTTAATGCTGGTGCTTGATTTTTATCTGAGATGTCTGTTGTGTAGAGTTTGCATGTTCTTGCAGTTTTCCCTGGAGTCTCTGGATTTCCTTCTGCAATATTTGCATTGCTAGTGTTACAGAATCACAAATGCAGTGCCATAGTTATTCTATGGCCATCACATCCAGTTATAAATATTGTGCTCACCACCAAAAAGATGCATCTGAAAGAACAAGTAAAAGGCCAATTTATTATGCATCCAGGGAAAACAACCCCAGTTATACAAGACCTAACATACCCTACCTAGGCAATAAAGAATAGTTTCTCACCTGCCTCACACTTTTTTATTTCACTGACATTTGATTATCTGGAAAGTCTGACTCAGCAGGTGGACATTTTCAGCAGTGTCCTGAGGAGAAAAGCTATTACAAAAACATTTTAAGAAAAATAAATTTACAATCTTCAAAAATAATACATCTACAATTTAAATAATTATACAAAAGTAGACATAATGTGAAAACAGTGATTAAGAACAGATACAACTTATATGACAATGATTTAATACTTAGAGAAATTTTAATCAGATTAGAGATGTTAAAAGTAAATCAGTGCAATACAAACAGGAATTGCAATATGAAGTGAGAGAGAAAAATAGGGTTATGGGAAATTTAGATCGAGAGTCAGGGAGATAAACTGACTGAAGTTAGGAAGTGACTGAAGAAGGTGGAGTAAAGAGGTTTGAGGTATGAACAGGTACTTGTTCATATTTAGGGATATAGTATATTCTGGGGTTGAGCAAAAACGGAGGCTGAGTTTGGCTACAAAGTCTTTCAGAATGGTTTTAAAGGACTCGAGAGAGGGTATTGACCTGATAATATTGGTAAAGAGTTCCAGGCTTGAGCAGCATGGTATGAGTGTAGACATTGCTCATCAGATTTGATAGGTATGTGGAAAGAGAAAAGTTTTAAAATTACAGACATGTTCCTCTAATTTATGCACTCCTTCCGTGTAATTGACAGTAAGCATTTCATAGAAAGTTAAAAGTAGTAAATACACATTATCCTCTTAATTCAATATCCACTGACACTCAAAAATCTTAGAGTTTACTTCTCCTACAGCCAGTATGCACAATTATCTAGGACAGAAACACTCTCAATAATCCACCCAAAGCTTATGAAACAACAATACCATGTAGCACCTCTCCTGCTTGACTTTGTGACTGGAATTAGGTATCCCTCTACTAGTGATTTCCTATGAATCCAAGCCAGGATCCCATTCCATCCACCATCCACCTATACGATACCTTTATGCTCAAGGAGCCATTTCCACAATCTGTATCCCTCATTACTGTCTGTCTGATACCCTTTGATTTTCAAACTCTTTTATAAACAATGTAAATACAAGTTGCAGCCCTATACTATGCTCCTTTCTTCACTGACCAACCCCATTTGGCATTCCAGTTATGTATAAAGGCTATGACCATATCACATCAGTTGACTTACTTTCCACAGTATTATTGAGATTTTATCTCCACAGTTTCCTGGCCTGCATTCTACTCTCAGTGCAGTCCACCAGCGCTGCCTGTTTCCTCATTTTGCTTTAGCCCTTATACCCTCTAGCAGTCTCATATACATATGCCTATAGATAATTTCTTGTTTTCCTGTCCAGCTGATCCAATACCTTTTGGGGGACAGTCAATCACCCAAAATTGTAAGATAGAATAGCAAGAGTAAATTGGTTTATAGCTTAGGCTTTGCTCCTAGATGTCAGAACTGTTTTCAGCATTAATTTTAGACTTCTGAAATATTCTTTACTATGTTTAATTCACATTTGTTCATGTTTTACTGTTAATCCTTCATCAGTTCCCAAATATTTTTACATTCTGTTTTGCTCAATTTCTTTTATATCACATTCTTGTCCCAGACTGACATTTATCAAGACCAAATGCCATTTTTACAGTATATCATTTGATAAAGTTTTGACTACTTGAAATTGCGATTTCAGCTCCTCATCTGATGACCTATACAGTTTTAAAATCAGCCACAAAAAGAAGATGAAAAGTCATTACACTTTGCTGTTTTTTGGGATTGAAATTGTAACCATGACATAATGTGTTAGCTTAATGGGTTAAGGGCAAGATATAAGAGCAGTAGTGGCAAATAGTTACCCTGGAATATCCCCCTTTGAATTTTTATCCTTAGGATAATAATTTGTCCTTTATCATGGGGTAGCTGCAAACTGGTTTGCCAGTGTTACATGGTCACTGTAATGTAATTGATTAATGTAGGATGTATCATATACTTCTTTAAGCACTCCATTATCCATGAATGCAGAATGCTGTCAAATGCTTTTTTGGAATCTATCCATGCCATACTTAGAGTCTCCCCCCTTTTACAAATCTCCATTATAATAAAAAAACAAACCTGTGCATTTGAAGCACTGAGAATAAACTAGTAAAACAACAAAAAGTGCTGCTGGTCAAAATGCCACCATAAGCTCCACACAAATATGCTGGATATAAAAAAACAGGTCTTTATGGTGAATATAAACATGTTTTTTATATCCAGCATATTTGTGTGGAGCTTATGGTGGCGTTTTGCCCAGGAGCACTTTTTGTTGTTTTACAAATCTCCATTATGACTTTATTTAATAACAAATGGTCCTTTGTTCCATATGACTTTCTTTTGTTAGCCTTTTGTTCTATTGCCATGACTTAGTTTTCGTTTTAAATGACTACGTACTCTGTCGGCATCAATTCTAGTTTATAGTTTATACATCATCGGAAGGCAAGTTATTGGTCTATAGTTTTTAGGATAGCTTGCAGGTTCACTCTTAAGGAGAAGTATAATTTTTTCCTGTTGTTAACTAAGTTGGTGTCTGTTCAGAGTGCACATTTGTTGCTACTCTGGGCTAAATCTGTGTGTAAAGATATTAATATATTTAGCCAAAAGTTAGATATTGCATCTGGCCCTGTGGTTTTCCAATTAGGAGATTTTCTTAATTTTGTTTCAATTTCTCTGGCCTTTGCTTCATCCCAATTCATATCCTGTACATTTGAAATTCTTACTGTTTCTTTTACTTCTTCTATCTATTTAGCATCTTTGTTATGCTCCAAAGGGTCTTCATAGATATTCTCCCAAATGTGTCTATTTCTTTTCTGTTCTTTCCTTTTAAGTTTTTCTGCCTGTGCTGATATATTTAGTTTTTTATTTGCAATAGTGTATGATAGATCCTAGTTTGTTCTAATGCTGCATGTTGCTTTTATCACGTCTTTCTAAGTATTTTAGCTGAGATGTTCCCTCTTCCATACCCTTCTAATAGTGGCACTTCTTAATTGCTTTATAGTTTTCTCTATTCAATACTTCCATGTAGCACAATAAATGCAGACAAAGCTCAAAGTAATGGGGGAGACAAAGATGCACAGTCAGTGATGGATTTTAATTATTCCCCTTATAAATTTAGAATGTTTCTAGAATAACTGCTTTTGCATTAACATGCATTTACTGAAGGATATGAAGTCTTAAACTATAATGTGTGGCATTAAAGACTGACTGTAATCATCAGTGATTTGCTAGGGCAAGAAAACATATACAGGAGACATCAAGAAAATTATAACAACTAAAGGGACAGTATGGGTTGTGTGGTGTGTGTTTGTGTTTGTGATATGAGAGAGTGAATGGGGGCTACCTGTGCTAACAAGATGCATCGGCTGCCAGTGTTAACTATCACTGGAAAGTAGTGATCTGTATTCATGTAGTTATCAGCAAAATTCAGAGACATGCACATTAGCAGATAATGAGGGCTTTCCTAATCACAGCTAATGTGTCTCTGAATCATAAATTACTGCATCTCTGAAACAAACCTTTTTACAGCTGTTACCATAAGCATCGGGGTTCTTACTGAATCTTCAAAAGTGTGTGTGTGTGTGTGTGTGTGTGTGTGTGTGTGTGTGTGTGTGTGTGTGTGTGTGTGTGTGTGTGACACTATGCAAGTCTGAAAATGTAGAAGATCAGGCCATGCCTTGCCATAAAACTCAAAGTTTTTCATGTTACATTAGAGTCGGTGTTCATTTTGTAGAGAACATTATAGGAGATTGAAAGACTGATCTGACACTTAGTGAGACAATAAATCACAATAAAAGAGATACAGAGTAAAATTACTTAAACCCAGAGAAGGAACCAAAACATCTATCTCACAAAGATTTTTCATTTGAACAAACTAACTTTAATTTCT
>NC_056727.1:1167325771-1167396533 GCF_019279795.1 Protopterus annectens
TAGCGGTGGGGGCGAAGCCCCCCACCTGATAATGTTTTTTTAATTTTTATTTTTTCCGAATGGCCATTTTAATTTCTTCAGTAGGAAAAAATTTGATTATGTGGCCGTTCACTATTTACAGGTTTTGCATATTATGTGTTGACTTTTATGTAGTCGCACAAATGCACATTGGTTGTTCTGATAAAGACCCACTCTATTTTCCTGGGACTGGACAATATCCATTTATCCAACTCAAATGTAATCACATGTCATATATACCTCTGTCCACCCCAAATGTAATTCCTTATCATACACTTCAGAGCAATTTGTTCCGGTTTAGGACCCTTGACTCACACACACTCAAAATAAATTTAAATCTCACAAACTCAAATGGGAAGCCTGACACAGATTTCCAGCTGTGTCCCCTCCCCAACACAAATGGTAATGTTGCCACCAGAGTCAGAAAGGTCTACACACCCTTGAAAGTGTGATCAATTATTAAAAATTGAATATCAAAATAAATGATAGCTATGACCAGAAGAAGCCAGGAATTCAAGGTGACCTGGGGAGTATCAGACAGGTATAAACACTCTTATCTCTAAAGAACACACTGAGTGTTCAGCCACAATGTAAATTAATGAAAAACATTTAATAATAAGTAAAATGATTACAAAAATGTAAATCAATAACTTTCAATAAACACCAGAATTCAGTCACCAGAAATATAAAATTAAACTGTAGGATAGAAGTCCATCATCTTAGAACATCTCTATCTAACTAAACTTTCCTAATCTCACTAGAAAATACTGGCCCTGGTATAATCTAAAATATCCAAAATCACACAAGGAATGCTGAGAACAAATCACTTTATGACGCAAAGCTTTCGGGTATGAACCCTTTCTCAATACTAAATACATACATATACACAAAGCAACTGCTTTTATACAGGCCTAGTAGTCATGTGACTGCAGCCAAAGTCACATGACTTATTCAAATGTACAATTTAAAAAAAATTTAAAGAAACACACTGCAAAAAAGGACAGGATTATTGAACACAAATCAGAAATCAGGAGGAAGTATAGTCAGAATGCCTTGTATAAGCATATTGAGACTTGTGGGGACAGGCATACATTTAGATTTAGGGTCATTGATTTGGTGATTCCCTCACTCAGATGTGGTGATATTAATAATTTTCTTGAAACTAAAGAATATCAATGGATAGTACGTTTGGGAGCTGATAGTCCTCCTGGCCTTAACAGTACAGTAAGCATTAAACCCATTCTTATTGGATTACAACGCAAGTTGAAATGATACCTTTATTAATCTGTGCGCATGAGCATGTTTATACATTGATGTTAATAAGTGCATCTGTTGTGTACATGTGTACACCTATGTTTTAATATTTTTAGAGTTTATATTAAACATATAGGTATATATGTATATTTTTATATTTTTATAATTAAGAATATATATGTGCTAGATATTGTTTTGAAATGTGATCATATATATGTATATGTCTAGTTTCTTTTTTAACAAATGCTTTTTTGCAGTGTGTTTCTTTAAATTTTTTTAAATTGTACATTTGAATAAGTCATGTGACTTTGGCTGCAGTCACATGACTACTAGGCCTGTATAAAAGCAGTTGCTTTGTGTATATGTATGTATTTAGTATTGAGAAAGGGTTCATACCCGAAAGCTTTGCGTCATAAAGTGATTTGTTCTCAGCATTCCTTGTGTGATTTTGGATCTTTTTGCAGTTTGTTTTTCTACCATAATCTAAAATATAACAGCATGGCAAAGGCAGGCTTACAGTTCTAATGAGTCCTTTTTTGGGTATCTTCTGCACAGCAATGTAATTGACTGTAACTCTTAACTAACTGCTGCTCATCATAAACTGCTCTGCAGTCTCTTTTATATAATCCAGGTTAACAGTCTCAACTGACTTATTTTAAATAATAACAGTCAGCTGATTGAAAAAGTTATTTTTTTGTTAATCACCTGTTCAAATAATCACCTAGCAACCAGGAACATTCTAATGACATCACCCACTGTTTAGCTGATTCTCCGCAGACAGTTTGTACTTTAGAATTTCCCTCACAAACATGTGCGATTAGAGATGTACCAAAACACTGACAGAGTCTTTAAACTGTTTGTATAAGCAGGGAAATACTCAGCATTTTAAAAACATATTTACATTTTCACAATTGGATATGCTGGCATACAATACAAATTAATCTGAGACTATACACAAATCTCCTGCCAGACATGCTAACACAGATGACAGTGTTTCATTTTCTTCACACTATTATCCAGATTTCAAAAGAAAATATTTAACTGCCTCAGTACGTTTCTGATGGTGTATCATGGTAAAAAATTATTGGACAGCCAAACTGCAGATATAAGTGTAACTGCTCAGAACAAAACCCTGTGCAGCTTTAACAAAGTCAGTTGTATCCTTAATACATAAAGGAAATAAATGTAACAGTGGTTTCATGTAGCATTAACAGAAATTTGGAGACAGGTTCTGTTTGTGAACCTATACCCGAAATAATAGGTCTCCAAGGAAGCATTTGAATTAGTTTAAGGGTTTTGAGTAGAAGATAAAAACTACTGTTGAGTGGAATCATCAACCATTAACTGTTGTTTAAACTGCTTGTAATAATACCCATAAAGGCACTTTCATTCAAAAAGTCATCAATTTATTGTTCAATTGTCTGTTTAGATTATATGTCATTTTGTGATGAAATGTTAGATATTTGAGTATATACTTCTTTTCCATAGTCTTATCTACTGAAACAACTATATCCTCCCCTTGACAGCATGTGTAATAACATTTTATTCAATATTCTTTAAAGAGTATAGTTCCTGTCTTTCACTGCAATTAAAATTATTATGTATATATATATATATATATATATATATATATATATATATATATATATATATATATATATATATATTATATAAAGAAAGAGAGACAGATAATTGTCACTGTTGTAGTGACACCCCAACCCCATGTGCAAAAAATGGGAAAAAGGGAAAAGGGGCTGTGGACAGATAGATATGCACACACACACACACACACACACACACACACACACACACACACATATATATATATATATATATATATATATATATATATATATATATGTGTGTGTGTGAAATGCATCTACTATTAATAGTCAATCCACACAAACATAGATGTGCTTAACTCTGACATGCTTACATTGATAAAAGCACATCAATAAGGTACTGTGCATGCTCAGAGGCTAATTCTTGGAACATGCATAACAAAATAACCAAAAAGAGTGTTTTTGGAGGGTGCATCACCCCCCACTTCCCTATTTTGGGGGCTGTATCACCCACATCCCCTGCTAATTATATATATACTAAATCTAAGATCTCCTTCCCAAGAGATTTTTGTTTATTGTGCAACTGTCACCCATATACAGTGTCGACCATAAGCAGGTCAACCATATCCATATATATGTGTATATATATATATATATATATATATATATATATATATACACATATATATATATGTGTGTGTGTGTCTGTGTGTGTGTACTGTATATATATATATATATATATATATATATATATATATATGTGTGTGTATATATATATATATATATATATATATATATATATATATATATATATGTCATTTTGTATGGCCTTCCAGTGATTAAACCAAAACATACAATTTTAGCTTCAACCAAACAATAAACAAAGAACAGACTAAAAAATTAGCGTAAAACAGTTTAATCCACGTTTTTTGTCAGTCGGACTTCTTCAGAAATACGGTATTTCTGAAGAAGTCTGACTGACAAAAGTATGGATTAAACTGTTTTACTCTAATTTTTTTAGTCTGTTCTGTGTTGCCTTCAGTGTTTTTTTTTGGCTTTGTTTTTTTCTCTACACAGTGCTGTTTTTTTGGTTGATCCAAACAATAAACAAAGCTAGAGTAAAAAAAAATATATATATTGTTTTGTAAAAATGGATTTAAAAAAACAAAAACGTATTGCATGTAGAACAATCCATGTAACTTACATGTTGTAAATCAAATAAATAAGTTATACATCTGCATCTATCTATAGACAGATAATTAGATAGATATAAATAAATAATATTACAGTAAAATGATCTGATTAATTCAACTATATTCATTTCAACCAGGTGGAATGATTGCCCCTAAGTTCAAAAGCCATTGTTGCTTTTTCCTCTTGAGTAGTAACTGCTTTTGCTTATAGGTCAGTTTTTCATCTCACACCCTCTCGATGCCTGTAAAATTAAATAATGCAGTATTATGATTCAAAGAATGTCTTTAGAGAGCACTTCTGTCTATTTTGTATTTCCAGTCACTAAAGTGCACTGAAATGCATTGTTTCCAAGGTCTGGATGTTTGGACTACACAGAAGTTCTCATATTGGCAAACTACAAGACAGACCACTAAGTCTCTGTGACAAGAATAAAGGATAAAATTCAAATGTTTTAGATGTGTTCACTGAAGAGCAATACATTTGTTACATACACTTTGTTGAAGGAACCCAATGGCCACATGGATGGCCATACAAATGTGTTTCGCCAAATGAAAACTGTAGCCTATTTGTTGAAGAGGTGCTTTCTTAAAGTTTACACAATGATCTGGCAATGACTTGCCCCACCATATGTACTAAAGAAATTTCCCATTACATAGACCTTAAAAAATCCTGACTTCTAAACTTAAAATGTTGTTGTAAACATTGTTGTATCTTACAGCTATTATTCCTATAAGTTGCAATAAACCTTATAGGAAAAGTCTAATCTGATCATCCATAGCACAATGTAGCATTTGTAGGGAATGGCTATATCTATTTTCACTGACCCTTTCCCTACCTCTTTGTGTTTCCTGATACTTATAGCCTCATCGAACAAAACCTATGTGTAAGAATATCCACCTCACTCTGATTATTGTGATCACTGCTGCATATTTGCCTCATTCTCAAGAATTGAGCATATAGGATATTCATAACAACATATGGTGGATCACAATTGGAGGCATGCAAAATAGCATTTTTCTGGAAAGGTTTATGGTAAATAGTTGTATTAAGGGACATGTCAATATGTTTAGTAATAGAGACATCCAAGTATTGACTAATAACAATATAATAGGTGAAGTCTATCCTAAAGTAAACCACAGATTCCTTCCAATTATCTAAAGACCCCAGCTACATGACTCCAAGTTATCATTCCCTATCACTGCTTCAGAGGAACTCAGGGGCTAGTAAACTTTGAAGTAACTTGCCCTATAATGATTGACAAGCTTCCTTTATAGCCTCATTACAATCTGAGCTGACATTGGTAAGATAGAATACAAATACTGGTAATCTGTGTCTGAAACACAGTGCTTTTAATGGTAAACTATGTGGCGTGGCTGCCATGAGTTAACACTGCATGATGTGACAGAGACCTGAGCTCACCCTGCCTGCAGTACAACTTCAGTAAATGAGGGTATCACAATTGCAAACAATACTATAGAGAGTATCACAGCCATAAACAATAAACTCTGATTGCCTCAAAGCACAAAGAATCGCCAAACTCACTCAAATGCCATTAAAGTGTTTCTCCAGGGAAGAAACATTCCTGCATTCCCAACATGAGAACGGTGTGTGTGTGTGTGTGTGTGTGTGTGTGTGTGTGTGTGTGTGTGTGGAGGGGGGGTTAGTTTCTTATACTCTAGCTACTTATATATACTAACTCTTAAATCAGTACCACACCCTTGGACTGAAAATGTATTCCTCATATTGCAGTTGTAGCCCTCAGAATTTCTTCAGGAATCTCAGATTTTGTGCAATAGAAGAATAATTTTTCCTAGTGAGCAAGATAGAGGAAAATAAACTTTTTTTTTTTTACAGTCCCGTGTTTAAGATGCATACATTTTTGAATAGTCTGCAGTCCTTCCTTCTTGGACCTCCATGTTTGACATGTCCAGGAAATAAAAAAAACAGGTGAATAAGTGGGTTAAGTATATGAGCATGGCTTATTCTGCAGGAAAGACCAGTTCCATTTGGATTAAACCTGTCAGTCTTTTTGATGTGCTTTTTTTTTTCATTATCTCAGTTTTTGGAGGTTATTGTAACTAGACAACCTTGCATGAGATCTGTGTCCTTATGGCACAGTTTTGTAATGGGAAGAACTTGTATAGAAACCACAGACCACCTAAAAATCTTGTAGCTTTTCTTTCTCATATAACATGTTTCTTGTACCTTGTTCTTTGAAGAAAATATTTATTACTTTCTCATAACATGATAACTTACTGATAGACATTAGTGAGTGGGTTTTTTGAAACATATTTCATTTCAAAATGCTCGCTAAGATGCTGGTGTGTCTAGAAATTCTTTCTTCTTGTTCACAGTTCACAGAACTCTGACTTATTTGTAAAGACCATGGATCTCAAACTTCCAACAAGAGCATCATCAGTAATAATAGATGTTTTGGGTGTTAGCTTATATATATATATATATATATATATATATATATATATATATAGTTTACTATCATTTTCATGATCATGACAATGTTGAATCAAGAGAATACTGAGGACCACATGCACAAACAATGTCAAACATTGATTCTCTTAACCCACATGGACACAGGAACAAGTGCTAACATGGGTCCAGAAAGGTGGCACATTCAGATGGTCACTCATCTGGTCCTTAGCATTCTACTCTTGCAACCTGCTGGTCATGTTATTTTGTGATTCAACATTGTCATGATTGCAAAAAATGATAGTAACTCTATATATATATATATATATATATATATATATATATATATATATATATATATATATATATATATATATATATATATATATATATATAAACATATATATATATATATATATATATATATTGAATTAGCGAATGCTTAGAAAAGCAAATGCTAATTCATCGACCCCTTTTAAGCAAAAGCTTAAAATTTACAACACCCGGAGCAGCGATTTCTTTCACAAGGAAAAAAATTGCTGGGCCGGTTCCGCGAGTTCCCCATTTCGTCCACTGTGGTGCGATCTCAGAGTTGGTATATTTAAGTAGGGGGGTGTGGGGGGCGAAGCCCCCTACATTATAAAATGTTTTAAGTTTTTTTTTTTTTTGTGGACCAGCGATTTTTTTCCCTGTGAAAAAAATCGCTGTTCCGGGTGTTCGAGATTTTAAGCTTTTGCTTAAAAGGGGTAGATGAATTAGCATTCGCTTTTCTAAGCGTTCACTAATTTAATATAGACCCTATATATATATATATATATATATATATATATATATATATATATATATATATATTTATCTCTATCCATCTGTCAATCTGTCTATGTGATATACATGAACATATGAACATGCTGGAAACACAGTCCCATTAAAATACATGCAATTTAATTTACAGTGCACCCACTTCTCAGAACACAAGTATAAACACACAGTTTTGCAGTTTAATTTTTATGTGTCCCTCAGAAACATATAATTCAGTATTCAGAATTCCACTGGTCCATAGCAAGTCAAAGTCTCTTTAGAAATTGAGTACATAGTGAAGTAAAAACTACCGCAGGATTCTCTCTTAGTAATACATTGATGTTATTCAGGTAAATCCATAGGTTTCCTACAGGTAATCAACAGCTTTTCCTTGTTAAATTAACTCATCTGGAGGCTCTGATCTAGTCCTAGATCTCTCTCTTACACAACAAGCAGTTCTGATTACTTCTAGTCATTTGTTTTATAAGAGGGGGAGGGCAGTTCTTCTTCAAATGCCCTCATATGCCATGGTAGTCTGGCCTTAATTTCTATTCTATTCATCTGTTTCTGTGACTTTCAAATTTTGAATGTCTCTGCTGTACTTTATATTAGTCACCTCTCTCTCTCTCTCTCTCCCCCCACCCTTAGAAGATTAGTGTGAGTGTCTTCATTCTCTTTGAGGGAATTGCTTTCCATTTACAAGTGTATTAGAAGAATGCAAGTTTATCCTTTATTAGTTTAGCATGAGATGCAAGGGTAGACAGACATTGTTCTAAATTTATTTGTTGCTCCCAAATAATTTGTTTTGGACTTTTTCATTCTGAAAATGTATATACATAATGATTAGCTTGAGAATAGTGTCATACTGCTCATCTATACTGCAAAGCAATTTTATTTTGTTCTTGTAGTATTAATAAGGCTTTCCTTCTTTCTGCATTTTCCTTCTAGATCCTGGATGTGTTGACTAAGTGCACTAAATCATTATCATTTTACCTTTATATTTCTTTACACATATCCTTTTTGCATTCCTCATTCATCAATGTTGACTGCTTCTTATCATTTATATTTTAAGATCTTTTATGTATTAACTTGTCCAGACAAGTATTGTGAGCAGGATTTTGTGTATACTTTTTGACTTTTTGTCCTTAGTCTTTTAGAGTTGGAGTTGTGCCTTTGCTAATTCATTATTCATTTGCAAATTCTGCCATTTTCTTTTGGATCAAGGAAGCCACTAATAAACTTTTTCAGCTTATGCTACAAATTTACCTTCTCACTCTCTAAATGCACAATGTCAGCTTTGGTCTGAAAATGATTTCTATTTCAAGTTCTAGAGTCAGGTGACTTTGCTCTTTTTCCTTTTACCTTGTGATGTCATTTTATCTAACAGTTTCATGTTTGTTTTTTTATATTTCAATGTTCCTAATGGTAGAGAACATTCAGAAAGTCTTTTGGGCAAAGTGACAATGCCATTATTTTATTTTGTCATGGTCAGCTACCAACTTGTTCAATTCAATATTATTTTATTTTCATTTTCATAAGCCATCTGCCCTAACATTACTATTGACTATGTTTCAAACAGCACCCCTGTCTGCCTTAGCATTTCTAATCTTTCAGTTCTAACTTTGTTTTACAGAGTTTTCAATGCTGAGGGAGTATCTTATTTACATTCTCTTGTATTTGGCTAGCTATTTGTTGCCTAAATATATTTCTTGTAACAAGCTCCACTGCCTTTTCTACAACTCATTTCTCAGTTTCTCTTTGAGATTTCTTCATGAAACTTTTATTGGATAACAAGAGGAGGATCAGCTCTAATGTTGCATATGATCAGGAGGCATACAACTCCTATTCTACCCTTAGGAATTTCAGTGCAGTACTTGACCCCATTGCAATAGTTGATGAACTATGTAACAGGTTATCTATCACATGTTGGAAATGAAAACAATGTTCTATACTAAACTAATTTTACTTCTGATACAATTGCAACTTTATAAGGAAGTATTCTAGAGCATTAATATACTCAAAATACTGAGCAGAATTTCAGCACAGCAACTACAATGAAAACAAGTACAATGCAAATTGTTACACTGTGAAAGTAAAAGCAAATGGCTAAAGTCACAGGAGCATGCTACCTCCTTTCAGATTTCATTATAAAACTGCCAAGTAATAACAGCATGATATCCAGCTAGAGGGATGCAAGACTGCAATTTTGACCTTTGATCTTCTGGTATAGCATACATTTGAAACTGACTACAAGTTTAGTCACTTGAAACATTGGCATTGTAGTCATGGCATGTTATAACTCAGAAAATATCATTGAAGCCATGGCATGTTGCAACTCAAAATGCATATTTTTTGGTCAAATAGATACATTTGTTTATGTTTGATCTAAGGGCAACACAGTGAAGAAATATTCTAGACCATTGATGTGTTCTGTGCACTAAGAAGTTCAAAACAGTATTCCTAATATAAATTGTTTATATTGTAAAAGGCTATATCCCTGTCCCCTTTGAGATTTCATTAGGAAACATCAGGATGGGGATGATCAGCTACAAAACCTCAACAATAGTCTTATTTCTACTCTTAGGAGTTTTATTGCAGTACTACACTAAATATGGTCTCACTATATTAGTTGCAAAAACATTTGGAAGATTCATTATGGTATATTGCAAATAAAAAAAATACAGAAAATGCAGAGGATTTTTTTACTTCTGATATAATGATACCTATACTATAGAGACATATTCTAGGACAGGTTTGTAATATGTACACTAAGCAGATGTTCAGTGCAATAAATGCAATGGAAATTAAATATAAGGCAAAATGTCAGACTAGCAGTAAAAGCATATGCAGCAAAGCCTTTGGTGCCTATTAATGAAAGGTTATATCGAAGTCTCCTTAGGATATCTTCATAAATATCTAAGGTGATGAAAAACAGAATAACCAGCTATAGAATGTGGATAAGACTCCTGTTCTACACTCAGGAATTTCAATGCAGCTCAGTGCAGAATCTGAGACAGCCACATTACCTGAATGAAAGCATAGCATTGTAGTTATTACATCTGACAAGTGAAAAGGATTTTATGGTGAAATATTATCTTCACTTTACTCTACACTTGAGGTGAATTTTTGTCCTTCATGTGTTAAACACATAATTAAGTTATGATCAGAAAACTGATCATAATCTTCTCACACTAAAATAAACTATCTCTCTCTCTCTCTCTCTCTGTATCTATCTATCTATCTATCTATCTATCTATCTATCTATCTATCTATCTATCTATCTATCTATCTATCTATCTATCTATCTATCTATCTATCTATCTATCTATCTATCAGTGGCAGCAGGGGAGCTTGTATTGATGGTTTAATGCAGGATGAAGTTTTCTGTTGAAGACAATATGCTAACCTTTTTAACATTGGTGACATTATTGTTAATCATTTCAGAGGTGACAACATTTTAATTGTAATTTAATTGGTTTCTGATAAATAGCCTACACTAATTCTATCAATGTTTCTAGGGCTTCAAGTCATCTCAGGAATGCTCAGATCATCTCTCCTGGGACCTTGTCATATGCCTTCTCCATGTCTAGGAATGCCCTGTTGGACTCTGTTACTATTTTTAACTTCTTCTCCACTATTTGTATCACTGCAAACATTGGGTTATGTCACTTATGTTGCATCCTGATCTGTATCTGAACTGCTCATCTCACACCGTACTTTCTACTGTTCTCCATCTTTATTTATCAGTCACACTCTTCAGCATATGCAGGCAGTGTGACAGGAGTTTGATACCTCTATACTGCCCCCAGTTGTGAATGACCCCTTTATTCTTGTAAATATTGCTGTCAGAGTGCTTATTCCCCAGTCATTAGGGTCACATCTTTCTCTCCATGCTACTATGTGTATTCTCAGGAGACATTTCTCTTTCTAACTCACCTAACATCTTGATCATGTCTGCTGTGACCTCATCTGAGCTTGCTGCTCTTCCTGATTTTATTTTCCTTAGTGATATTCTTAATTCTTCTAGAATGTGCTCTTTTTCTCTTTCATTGCAATCTGTGTATGATGCAGTGCGGTTTCTGTGGGATTTTCTTCATTCAGAAGCTGCTTGAGATACTTCTTTCAACTCCCTTTGATGTTCTATGAACTGGTGAGTAGGTTGTTGCTGTAACGTCCACACAGGGTCCAGCACTGAATGAGAAACCACATATAATGGTATTGCGTGTATAGTATGTTTCACCTTTTGGATGCTTTAATAAAGTGGTTTCCTCATAAAGGGTGATTTTTGTGGTTTCTCCTTCATTGCCAGACCCTGTTTGGACAATTACAACAACAACCTACTCACCAGTTCATAGAACATCAAAGGCAGTTGAAAGAAGTATCTCAAGCAGCTTCTGAATGAAGAAAATCCCACAGAAATTGCACTGCATCATACACAGATTGCAATAAAAGAGAAAAAGAGCACATTCTAGAAGAATTAAGAATATCACTAAGGAAAATAAAGTCAGGAAGAGCAGCAAGCTCAGACGAGGTCACAGCAGACATAATCAAGATGTTAGGTGAGTTAGAAAGAGAAATGGCTCCTGAGAGTACACATAGTAGCATGGAGAGAAAGATGTAACCCTAATAATTGGGGAATAAGCATTCTGACAGCAATATTTACAAGAATAAAGGGGTCATTCACAACTGTGGAGAGTATAGAGGTATCAAACTGCTGTCACACTGCCTGCATGTGCTGAAGAGTGTGACTGATAAATAAAGATGGAGAACAGTAGAAAGTAAGGTGTGAGATGAGCAGTTCAGATACAGATCAGGATGCAACATAAGTGACATAACCCAATGTTTGCAGTGATACAAATAATGGAGAAGAAGTTAAAAAAGTCCAACAAGGCATTCCTAGACATGGAGACGGCATATGACAAGGTCCCAGGAGAGATGATCTGAGCATTCCTGAGATGATTTGAAGCCCTAGAAACATTGATAGAATTATTGTAGGCTATTTATTCGAAACCAATTAAATTACAATTAAAATGTTGGCTGTGTGAACCACCTTACTTTGTCTATGGCTTTGGTGACTGCTTCAAAGAAGTCTATCAGGTTTAGGAGATATAATCTGCCTTTTACAAACCCGAACTGAGTGGGGTCCAGAGTTTGGAGATTACCAATGCCTTTGTTTATAAGTTCCATGATGATACGTTCCATGGCCTTGCAGACCAGGCTCATCAGGTTAATGAGGCGGTAGTTCCTGGGGTCCATGGTGGCTCCCCCCTTGTGGAGTGGATTAACCATCGCTGTGCACCATTCAGCAGGCATAAAGCCTGAGGTGAGGCTATGATTGAACATGGTACTTAGGTGGGGTGCCAGTTCGTTCTGTAGTTCGTGTAGAACACAGCCTGGGATATTGTCTGGTCCCATGGATGCTGTGTTCTTGGCTTTGGAGAGTGTGGTTTTTGCCTGTGTAGCCGTGATTACAGGAACTTTGCATTCTTCCGGTATAGAGATGGGCTCTTTAGGGGGTGAGAGGGGGGTAAAGTTAGCACTGAACCTATCTGCCAGGATGTTGGCAATATCTGTTGGGTCTGTATATTTAGTGCCATTGTGCTGTACCTCAGAGAAGATCTGAGTGTTGCCATTGAGATTCTTGACATAGCTATAGAATGCTTTGTGGTTGTCTTTAGAATGAGTGGCGATTTTGTTTTCGTAACTAGCTTTGGAGGATTTTGTCAGGAATGGCATCTTCTTACTGAGGCTGACCAGAGAGCTCCTCCACTCATGGGATTTTACTCTCTTTTGCAACAGTTTCTTCCTTCTGTTTTACAGTTTGTTTATGGCAGGGCACCACCAGATTGGCTTCCTTTTTTTGGAGGATAGCGTCTTGGTTCTGTTTGGGATAGCACAATCCATGCACTCATGTAAGTGCTTATAAAGTGCAATTGTGTAGGATTCAGTTGTCATAATTGTATTGTCCATATGCATGTGTGTCATGAAGTTTACCACTTCTTTCTTAAGAAGCATGAAGATGGCTTTGGAGAAATGTTTTACCATGGTTTCCTTAATGAGGGGTGGGGGCAGGATGTGGATATCTAGGGTAATTAGCTTATGGTCAGATTGGACCAATGAGGCATTGACTTCAGGTGTGGAACACCGGTCACTCATGTTGGTAATGACTAGATCTAGGATATTGTTGCCCCTGGTGGGGGTGTGGATACGTTGATCCAGGGCATTGGAGTTTATGAATGAATTCCAGAAAGCATTGAGTGAAGGAGTTGGTACAGGAGTAGTTTTCCCACTTAATGGTGGGGTAGTTGAAATCGCCCATTATTAGGGTGTTTGGCTGAACCCTAATATTTTCCAGTACATCAAGAAAAAAGGAGTGGGAATCCTGGGGCATGGTGGGTGATCTGTAGCAAGCTACAATTTGGATTGCAGTTTTGCCCAGAGTTAGTTGCACTTGGATAACCTCGGCTGCATTATGCTGAGTAACTAGCCTGGAGGTGCGGATATCCTTAATGAATATGGACACACCTCCGCCTTTAGTGTTCCGGTCCAGGTTACATGGCTGAAAAGTGTGGTATGAGTTATAGCCTGGTAGTGCAGGGGTGCCCTCTGGAGCCTTGAACCAGGTCTCAGTCACTGCACAGATATCGATGTTCTCCATTTTAAGGAGTGCCTCGAGTGAGTGCATTTTTAGATTTAGACTTCTAGCATTCAGTAGCATCACCCTCAGTTTTTACTTGCCTGTTCCTGTTGTTTTGTTTCTCTTTTTGGCTTTTCCCAGTTAGGGGTCGCCACAGTGGAACTCCAGTCCACTAATGATTGGCAGTCGATTTTTATGGTGCCGAGTTGCCACCCCGACACCCAACCTTCAGCAAAGGCACGCCCATTCATGCATGTCTTTCGGAGGCCACTCTACTGTGGGGAGGACATGCAGACTCCACACAGAAGGCACTCCAGCCAGGAATCGAACAGGAAAACCTTTTCCTGTGAGGCAACAATGCTACCGCTGTGCCACAGCAGCTTCACTTGCCTGTTCCTGTTATGGTGGTGAATTTGTCATTTGAACCATGCCTAAAAAGGGCACTATAGGGGCGGCAAGAACCTTAGCCAGTATCCGGAATCCCAGGGGCGACAGGTACAGGCCATCACTGGCAAGGCATCATGGTCTGTCGACCATGTCATCCCAGGCAGACAGATACTGGATCCCTTTAGAATGGCACCAGAAGCTTAGCCAATTGTTGAAGTCAATCATTTTGTCCTTGTACTCCGGCATCATTCTGGGTGATGGCAGAATGCTACTCAGGGCTAGAGTCATACCTGCCTGGGCTACAAGATCGGAGAGCTCTTCCATGTCTCTTTTCATGTAGTCCAGGGAGATTCATCTCAGATCATTTACACCAACATGGACAATGATAGAGTCATATTTGTACTTGTTGTGGTGTGACCTGAGTGTGTGGGTTATGTGGCAGATCCTGGCACTCGACAGGCAGCTGACAGTAACCTTTTCCTTGTTTAGCTTGGTGAGTGGGACATCAGTGTGCCTGACAATAGAGTCACCTATGACTAGTGTGTTGGGTACATTGTTTTGCCTTATTAGCTGTGGTTGAGTGGCACACTGAGTCTGTGGGCTATGTGTCATTTGGGTTGTGTTGGGGGTGAAGGTTGCTTGCATTTCTGTTTTGGAGGTCTCTGTTGCTTGAGCAGATTATTATTGAGAGCCTCCATGAATATATTTGTGTTTCTATGTGTGGATATTGGTGGTGTAGATTTAGTGAGACTATGTGATGAGTGTGGTGTAGTGCAAGTGTTTACCTTCTCCTCTTGACTGTCAAGTTCAGTCTTGATTGGAGAGAGCTTTACCTCCAGTTTGGCTAGATAAGTGCATCTCTCACAGGTTGTAGTGTTGGGTGGTAGGAGGAGAGGGTTGTCTGTGTACGTGAGGCAATTTCTACATTGCCCCAAGATGCCCAGATTCATCAGATAGACAGGAGAGAACACTGGGAGCTGACTCTTGGACATGCCTGAATAAAAAACTATTTTCCTCTAGGTAAGTGAGGAAAGTGAGTACAAGAGCTGTTTTTCTCTAAGTAAGTAAGGAAATTAAGTACCAAAACTGTTTTCCTCTAGGTAATGAGGAAGGTTGAGTGCTGTAGTAATTAGTAGGTTATTTAGTGCTTACAAGTTCTGAACAAGTGCTGATCACGAATAAGCAAATTCAAGTGCTAAAACTAAGAATCTGTATCTGGACTAAACTAGTTACAGAAAAGGGGGGAAACAAGTGCAAATGTGGGCTTTTAAATCAGAAAGTTGAGAGAGATGGAAAAACTGCCCAAACGGCCAATAACTACAATTTCTGGGCCAGAACCACTCCTTATGTGGTAGATAGGTTACCTAGTGCTTACCACTCCCACTGATAAGCTAGAAGGCTTCCCTCCAACACAGAAAGCTTGGGGGGGGGGGGGGGTTCAGAAGCTTACATACAGTCCTGGATACAGAAAATCTGAATCTGGACTACACCAGTTACAGGAAAGGTAAAAAAGGAAACAGGCTTAGATTTTTTTTTAATATATATACAGAAAAGTAGCTAAAACAGCAGTTAAAACAATTCAAATGCAGTGTCCTGCTTTATCTAGTAGGTCTTTCAACTGCTGCCTGAATGCACACTTTTCCTCAACACCACAACTCTATTATGGATCAAACGTTTAGATTATGAACACTGTCCCATCTATATACTTGACTCTGATTACCATGAGTCTATTACTGTTTCTGATGCATCCCTCACTATTTTCAGAAGACTCATTCTCACTACATTTCCTACACCATTTCTAGTTCATCTTCCCCAGTGAATAGTAGACTCTGGATCCCAAGCCAAGTGGCTTTGCTGCACTGCCCTTCCATTGTGGACTCTGGATAGACAGGATGTCTAGACTCCTCGTTACCATCACATCATTCACTTCCAACCTGCATCCTCTCAATGAGCTTATATTTAGTATCACAATTCTTACTTCATGTTTGGCAGGTTGTATTGGTTTTCTAGGTAATCAAGGTTGGGCAATTGTAGATTAGATGGTCTGTACCTTTTTGTCCTCTGGCTGGAGGTCTTTATGGCAGGCACACACAGGCCAATAGAGGTACACAGTCCACCCCCACCATTAGCATGGGTCCCTGGTGTAGGTTGGAGTAAGCTGGGTCCTCAAAGCACTTATGACTGATACCCATTTCTGCTATTAGTCAATGTGACTAAATCATCTAGAACAGATTTTCCATTATTGAGCGGTTAACCCTGACACAGTGTACAGTCTGTCATCCATGTTTACAACCTAGAGGATACTGTGCACTACAGTTGATGTCTAAAGTGGTTGGTGTAGACAGCTGTTCTCCCAATAGGCACCATCTTCTCATGACTCTTTTCAATTTTTAGGGGGTGAGTTTAAGGTGGAAATATACAGCATGTTTTTGGGAGGAACCTTATAGCGACATGGGGAGAACATTTAGACTCTACAGAAGCATTGACCACAAGTCAGGATCTAACCCTGTACCTTATGCTGGGAGACAAAGATCTTAACCATTATGCCAACCCTGTCTTCTATGCTAACTGTATCTCTTATGCCGAAGTTCTTTCTTTCAGGGGTAGATCACCCTTCATTTTATTTCCAGTCTGTCAACATTTCCAGTAGGTTTCTTATCCCTGTTGCAATATCTTCTTTGTTCCATATTTCTTAAATTAAGTTGACTCTTTGGTGTTGCTAACAATCTCCTATCTACTGGGGTAGGCACAGGAACAGCTTTTTTAGTTCTATTCTGTTAGGTACAGGGCTCATCTTCTAACACTCCTTCTTTAGTTTTATTCTGTTAGGTACAGGGCTCATCTTCTAACACTCCTTCTTTAGTTCAATTCAGTTAGGTACAGGGCTCATCTTCTAACACTCCTTCTTTAGTTCTATTCGGTTAGGTACAGGGCTCATCTTCTAACACTCCTTCTTTAGTTCTATTCGGTTAGGTACAGGGCTCATCTTCTAACACTCCTTCTGTAGTTCTATTCTGTTAGGTACAGGGCTCATCTTCTAACACTCCTTCTTTAGTTTTAATCTGTTAGGTACAGGGCTCATCTTCTAACACTCCTTCTTTAGTTCTATTCTGTTAGGTACAGGGCTCATCTTCTAACACTCCTTCTTTTGTTTTATTCTGTTAGGTACAGGGCTCATCTTCTAACACTCCTTCTTTAGTTTTATTCTGTTAGGTACAGGGCTCATCTTCTAACACTCCTTCTTTAGTTTTATTCTGTTAGGTACAGGGCTCATCTTCTAACACTCCTTCTTTAGTTCTATTCTGTTAGGTACAGGGCTCATCTTCTAACACTCCTTCTTTAGTTCTATTCTGTTAGGTACAGGGCTCATCTTCTAACACTCCTTCTTTAGTTTTATTCTGTTAGGTACAGGGCTCATCTTCTAACACTCCTTCTTTAGTTCTATTCTGTTAGGTACAGGGCTCATCTTCTAACACTCCTTCTTTAGTTCTATTCTGTTAGGTACAGGGCTCATCTTCTAACACTCCTTCTTTAGTTCTATTCTGTTAGGCACAGGGCTCATCTTCTAACACTCCTTCTTTAGTTCTATTCTGTTAGGTACAGGGCTCATCTTCTAACACTCCTTCTTTAGTTCTATTCTGTTAGGTACAGGGCTCATCTTCTAACACTCCTTCTTTAGTTCTATTCTGTTAGGTACAGGGCTCATCTTCTAACACTCCTTCTTTAGTTCTATTCTGTTAGGTACAGGGCTCATCTTCTAACACTCCTTCTTTAGTTCTATTCTGTTAGGTACAGGGCTCATCTTCTAACACTCCTTCTTTAGTTCTATTCTGTTAGGTACAGGGCTCATCTTCTAACACTCCTTCTTTAGTTCTATTCTGTTAGGTACAGGGCTCATCTTCTAACACTCCTTCTTTAGTTCTATTCTGTTAGGTACAGGGCTCATCTTCTAACACTCCTTCTTTAGTTTTATTCTGTTAGGTACAGGGCTCATCTTCTAACACTCCTTCTTTAGTTCTATTCTGTTAGGTACAGGGCTCATCTTCTAACACTCCTTCTTTAGTTCTATTCTGTTAGGTACAGGGCTCATCTTCTAACACTCCTTCTTTAGTTCTATTCTGTTAGGTACAGGGCTCATCTTCTAACACTCCTTCTTTAGTTCTATTCTGTTAGGTACAGGGCTCATCTTCTAACACTCCTTCTTTAGTTCTATTCTGTTAGGTACAGGGCTCATCTTCTAACACTCCTTCTTTAGTTCTATTCTGTTAGGTACAGGGCTCATCTTCTAACACTCCTTCTTTAGTTCTATTCTGTTAGGTACAGGGCTCATCTTCTAACACTCCTTCTTTAGTTCTATTCTGTTAGGTACAGGGCTCATCTTCTAACACTCCTTCTTTAGTTCTATTCTGTTAGGTACAGGGCTCATCTTCTAACACTCCTTCTTTAGTTCTATTCTGTTAGGTACAGGGCTCATCTTCTAACACTTCTTCTTTAGTTCTCTTCTGTTAGGTATAGGGCTCATCTTCTAACACTCCTTCTTTAGTTCTATTCTGTTAGGTACAGGGCTCATCTTCTAACACTCCTTCTTTAGTTCTATTCGGTTAGGTACAGGGCTCATCTTCTAACACTCATTCTTTAGTTCTATTCTGTTAGGTACAGGGCTCATCTTCTAACACTCCTTCTTTAGTTCTATTCTGTTAGGTACAGGGCTCATCTTCTAACACTCCTTCTTTAGTTCTATTCTGTTAGGTACAGGGCTCATCTTCTAACACTCCTTCTTTAGTTTTATTCTGTTAGGTACAGGGCTCATCTTCTAACACTCCTTCTTTAGTTCTATTTTGTTAGGTACAGGGCTCATCTTCTAACACTCCTTCTTTAGTTCTATTCTCTTAGGTACAGGGCTCATCTTCTAACACTCCTTCTTTAGTTCTATTCTGTTAGGTACAGGGCTCATCTTCTAACACTCCTTCTTTAGTTCTATTCTGTTAGGTGCAGGGCTCATCTTCTAACACTTTTTCTTTAGTTCTATTCAGTTAGGTACAGGGCTCATCTTCTAACACTCCTTCTTTAGTTCTATTTTGTTAGGTACAGGGCTCATCTTCTAACACTCCTTCTTTAGTTCTATTCAGTTAGGTACAGGGCTCATCTTCTAACACTCCATCTTTAGTTCTATTCTGTTAGGTACAGGGCTCATCTTCTAACACTCCTTCTTTAGTTCTATTCTGTTAGGTACAGGGCTCATCTTCTAACACTCCTTCTTTAGTTCTATTCTGTTAGGTACAGAGCTCATCTTCTAACACTCCTTCTTTAGTTCTACTCGGTTAGGTACAGGGCTCATCTTCTAACACTCCTTCTTTAGTTCTATTCTGTTAGGTACAGGGCTCATCTTCTAACACTCCTTCTTTAGTTCTATTCTGTTAGGTACAGGGCTCATCTTCTAACACTCCTTCTTTAGTTCTATTCTGTTAGGTACAGGGCTCATCTTCTAACACTCCTTCTTTAGTTCTACTCGGTTAGGTACAGGGCTCATCTTCTAACACTCCTTCTTTAGTTCTATTCTGTTAGGTACAGGGCTCATCTTCTAACACTCCTTCTTTAGTTCTACTCGGTTAGGTACAGGGCTCATCTTCTAACACTCCTTCTTTAGTTCTATTCTGTTAGGTACAGGGCTCATCTTCTAACACTCCTTCTTTAGTTCTATTCTGTTAGGTACAGGGCTCATCTTCTAACACTCCTTCTTTAGTTCTATTCGGTTAGGTACAGGGCTCATCTTCTAACACTCCTTCTTTAGTTCTATTCGGTTAGGTACAGGGCTCATCTTCTAACATTCCTTCTTTAGTTCTATTCGGTTAGGTACAGGGCTCATCTTCTAACACTCCTTCTTTAGTTTTATTCTGTTAGGCACAGGGCTCATCTTCTAACACTCCTTCTTTAGTTCTATTCGGTTAGGTACAGGGCTCATCTTCTAACACTCCTTCTTTAGTTCTATTCTGTTAGGTACAGGGCTCATCTTCTAACACTCCTTGTTTACTTCTATTCGGTTAGGTACAGGGCTCATCTTCTAACACTCCTTCTTTAGTTCTATTCTGTTAGGTACAGGGCTCATCTTCTAACACTCCTTCTTTAGTTCTATTCGGTTAGGTACAGGGCTCATCTTCTAACACTCCTTCTTTAGTTCTATTCGGTTATGTACAGGGCTCATCTTCTAACACTCCTTCTTTAGTTCTATTCTGTTAGATACAGGTCTCATCTTCTAACACTCCTTGTTTAGTTCTATTCGGTTAGGTACAGGGCTCATCTTCTAACACTCCTTCTTTAGTTCTATTTGGTTAGGTACAGGGCTCATCTTCTAACACTCAGTACTTGAAAATAGGTCTTATTCTCATTCCCCTTTTCTGTTCATGTTAGATGTGAAAGGGTGGATACTTCTTCTTCCCCTTTTCTGGCTATCCGGTAATGCTGACTCCTAGTTTACTGGATTAAACATTTTGTCACCAGCACAAAAATTTAGTTGTTTCTTAAATGATCCTAAGTTCTTAACGTCTGTAATATGAAGTGGTAATTTTTTCCATAATGTCATCAATCTTTGAGTTAAGAGTGACATAATTGTTACCTCATAGTTCCCAAATAAAACTTCATAGCCCGATGTTTCAGTAAACTACAGTTGTACATTTTTTATGTTCAAGATAACTTGTAAACTATGGTCATGAGAGACTTTGCAGGCAAATATTAATTTACCACAGATATAATGATGATGAATAGTAAATAAAGTGAGGAATGTATTATTGTGAACATCATCTTAGTGAAATAAAGTCGCTTGGCAAATTTTCTTTATGCTCTACCAAGATAATTCAAATGACAAAAATTGTAAAACCATGCTGTAAAATTTGCCTGTTAGGTGTTTTATATAGTAACACATGATACATCAAATTTCTTGTGTTAGGACTTTTAAACATGTACCCTTTTTGATGGATAGCTTTCTTACTTATTAGTTGAGCATGTATGTCAAAGGAATGATTAAGAGGTATGGGTATTCCTATTCCATATTGCTTTACCTCCTTTAATGAATGTTCTGATAGGTACACAGGTGAATAAAATGCAGCCTTTACAAAACATACTGTCACATTTATCATAAATAAAATGTATACTTAGGTGTGCCTAATCATCAGTCTGTCTCATAAAAGAATTTAAATATTCAATAGTAGACTGATTTTGTGTAATGAACCGAATCTTGGAATCATATGCATACTTATTTATCCAACATGTCCTAGATCTAGGAATTGAGGCATCAGTCCACACATTGAGCTGTGTGGCACTCCAAAATGGGGAGGAAAAGAGTTGAAGCTTATGCCTTGTGTGGTTCTGAACTGGGATCTATCACTTAACCATGACATAAGCCATTTTACCAGGATTATATTGGCCTTAGTCTTAATAAGGTCTTGGTAGATTACATGGTAAGGAAGGAAGTCAAAGTCCTTGGCTAAGTCTTTGAAAATTATTCCACAGGCCCATAGCAATTTTATCATTAAAACATAATAAACTTGTCAGAGTAGATCTACTCATTACAAAATCATGTTGATCCATTTTATTATCTTTTGTTTTTATTCCTTAATATTTCAGTAATGCATCTTTTGAAGCACTTGCCCAGAATATAATTGAAACGAATAGATCTACTGTTATTAACATCACTTTTATTATCTTTTTCTACATTGGTGTTACAGTAGTTGTTTTCCATGAGATAGGAAAATACCTGTTTGTAATAGCTTAATAAATATTAGGTGTAATATCAAATCAGGGCCTACAGAAGTTGATTTTTTTTATTTTACTAAAGGCTCTATCATCTCCTGAGATATAATAGGACAAGCTGAACTGTCAGAAATTACAATATTATAGCAATAACCGGGTGTGGTATATTTAAGCAATAACTGATGACGTGGTGTGGTATATTGAAGATTTACCCATGGTTGGCGTGGTTTAATCACGAGGGCAAAGCCTGAGTGATTAAATAAAGCCAACCATGGGTAAATTTCAATATACCACAACTATGGAGTCAGTTATTGCTATTATACAATGACATTATTTAAGAAAAAAATACTTACTTTTTTTAAATGATGTCTTTGTATAATGGCGCATTACTGTTCTTTCGCTGGTGGTGGTATTCTGCTTCCTAGTATTGATGTACTGTGCATTCGTATGGGACTTGCGTTACTATGCATACCAAGTACATCAATGCTTTGAAATGGAAGCAACGGAGAAAAGAAAGTCTCCGTTGCTCTGTTTTTTTTTCTTTTTTTTTTATTTATCAAAAGGAAAAAGGTTTTGGACACTTTATACCAATGGAAAAAAAGTCCAGGTGACTGGACCTTTTTCTGTTGGTATATTGTGGGATTTACAATTGGCACATTGGCCAATCAGCGTACACATTTTGGAATATTAATGGGGGGGGGGCATTGTATAATGAAGATTTACCCATGGCTGGTGTCGTTTAATCATGAGGGCTGTGATGCTCCACCACTGGACCAATAATCAAGGAGCCTCAATCCTCACCACTGGCACCAGTGGGAGACATACATTGGGAGGATGACAGGTACACATATCATATTTTCAGATGCAACCCTCTGCATCATGCACAATTTTCCTTAAGAGCACACAGAGACCACACTCACTCTGGGCCTTGTTTCTCCCTCTTTCTCCAGATTCCCAATATGACTTCCCACTGGCACAGCTATACAGTTGAGGATCTCATCTGAGTGGCCAAGCCAAGACCTCCAGCACTCTCTCTGTCCAACCAGTGCTTCGCTTCCCTGCCCAAGTAGCTGACACACACACTTTTTGCTGTTTGATAAACACACACATACACACACACACACACACACACACACACACACACACACACACACACACACACACACACACACACACACACACACACACACACACACACACACACACACACACTCTTTTGGGTTTGATTTAAATGTACATACACACCTGGGAAAGGCTGGCAGAGGTCTACTAGTTATGTCCCCTTTTGCCCAGACTATAAGGTATTTATCACTGTCACCAGCCAGCTCCTTATCAGCTATTTTAAGGCCCTTTATGTTTCTTCATACAGCAGTGTGCTTTCAAATAAGATTAAACAGTTCTTCCTATGTCACTTGTTTCTTGAGATATATAGAGAAATATGAAAATTATTATAATTCAAATAAATAGTATACTAATAAAATTCAGCATGTCTTTACACTAGATATAGGTCAAATATCAATACTGTTGTGTTTGTCACTGTGTGAGCTTTAAGAAGAAATATTGTAATACCTTGTATGTATAGCATAGTTTTGTAATTATTGACGCAGATAAGAACAGGCAATATTTGATGACTGCAGTAGGATGTAATGAGTTATTTGATGACTGCAGTAGGATGTAATGAGCTGACATTAAACCATTAGACTAACAACTTAGTCATTTTGACAGACCATGTCAAATATAACACAATGATATTTCTAAGTCCATTTTCTGCTGTTGCCAGTGTGCACTCAGTTATAAATTCAGATGCCTGGATCCTTACGAACCTTCAACATATATCATCATTTTCAAATAGTTATCATTCTGCAGTGAATGAGACAGAACAGACTTTTTGTTCTATATGGCATCTTGTACATATGAAGCCCATTAAAAATACTATATGAAGCAATGAGCTGAACAGGAGTAATGCAGAGTTATAGCAGCATCAATCCAGGTATCTTTAAAGCAAGAGGTAGTGCACACATACACACACACACACACACACACACACACACACACACACACACACACACACACACACACACACACACACACACACACACACACACACACACACACACACACACACACACACACACACACACACACACACACACACACACACACACACACACACACACACACACACACACACCTGTAAGTTTCCCCATACATCCCAGTCTCCAAGTCTGATCTATCGGTAAAACTGTTTTACTTGTAATTCACAGATTGTTCTGCATGTATTTGCACTAGACAGAAAAGCCATAAGATGCAGGCAGACACTGAGGGAACAAATGCAGACATGTTGAAATGCTAGGAAGGAAAACATTTACTTACTGCTTTTTTTATTAATTTAATTTTATGGCTGCGTCCTCGCCCAAACCAGTGGGCCCTAAGCAGTTGCCTAGGTTGCTTACTGATGGATCTAGTTCTGCTCACTGCCCTGACTTCTGCAGATAAGAGCAAAGAGGTGTGACAGATTTTGCCAAAGATGAGCTTTGTAAGAGCAGCACTCCTCTCTGCCCTGCTAATAGCACCCCACATAGAGAACTGTAATGTCGGTAAGTGTACTGGAGCAATACTATGGGAACTTACACCAGGCTACAGAGTTAAGAAGATACAAGGGCAGAAAGAACATATAGGTCAGAGTCTGTGATTTTAAATGTGTGGAATGAATACGAAATACTGTTCTAGTAAAGTATCATAAAAATAAGATATAAGCTTGTGGATTCATGTGTGTGTGTGTGTGTGTGTGTGTGTGTGTGTGTGTGTGTGTGTGTGCGCCCGCACGTGCATCTGTGCACCCATATTGAAGATGGTATTTCAGGATTCAACCTGATGTTTTCTGCAAACTAGCACAAAACTGCAAAAGGAAACATGACAGGATAAGAATGATTTTTACTTCTTCCTTTATGAAAAGATTAATGAGCACTTCAGTTATCAAGTATATTATTACTTTAAAGCTATCGCACAGTTCTTTGAACTCAAAGTACAGCAAAAATGGGAAGCATATAGTTCCTAGTTTCATTATTTCTAGAATTATGCTAAAATAGTGAAAACTCGTAATTTTAAACCACAAAGATTTTGTTACATAATTCCCATAAATGTTCACCACCAGTTCAGTGAAATTCATATTATTAGTCACCAATCCATGTATAAATAGAGGACAGCCAGCAGAATTCCTCACTGTTCTGCTAACAACAAACAAGTGCGACAGATTTTGCCAAAGATGACCTTTGTAAGAGCAACACTCCTCTCTGTCTTGTTAGTAGCAGCCTACGTAGAGAATTGCAATGCTGGTAAGTCTATTTTATCTAATTAGTTATAATAAAATAAGCTATAACATGGCTAATTGGCTTGTTGCTATCATTTACATCAGAATGAAATAAGTGATAATATATAAAGAAAAATTGGTTTATGGCACACTGGAGCATTCTCTCTCAGTAGAAGAGCTTTGCAGGGTATGAAGTGTATTGCCAGAATAAATTGTTTATGCTGTGAATGTATTTTAATATTGTAAAGAAAATGTTTTATGAAAAGAAAAAAAGATTGCTGTATAGTTAACTTGTGTTCTAGACACACTGCATCTTCAATGTTGACTTTTGATATTATGTTTGTTTTAATAGCACAATGGTACAGTGGTAGATACTTTAAGGTTAAGCTCTCTGTAGATGGCTGACAGAAATGCTGTGGCATTGTTTTTTTTTCTTGAGTTTTAAATATATCTGTTATTTAGGCATTCAAGGTTCTTCCAGTTGTAACTATATCCTGAAAGGGTGACTATGTTTTGCTTTTATCTGTCAGTGAGTAGGTGAACACACTCTTTTGCAGAGATAGTTAATTTAATATCATTTCTGTTTTGCATAAGTTTGAGTTACAGAATTTGGATGTATCTGGGTTTCCTCACAGTGAATTAGGTATTATGTATGACTATGCAAAATGGAGTTATTAGTGATAGGTATAACAGGGAAAAAATCAGTAATGTTTTTGTCTTTTTGTACAATATTAACAGTTGTGGTAATTTAAAAAAATGCTCATTAATTGTCAGTTATTTACATGATTTTGTTTTAGCACACTACTTCTGAATGTAAGGGCAGAATACAAATGCAGAATATCCTCCCATATCTCTCAAATTCAGTTAAAAAAGAAATATATCTGTCATACCACTGCCAAGATTCTGCTTTGCTACAACATCTAATCTGTGTAATTAAATGTAATGTAATAATTCTCCTATATAAATACAGGCAGGCTTCACTAAATTGACAGGATATATACAAAAGTGTCTCAAGTGATATTTCCTGGAGGTTAAGTAACACAGCAATTTCTCTTTTGCACTGTTTTAGCACTAGTGTTGGTCTTATGGAAAGCAGCACCATGGCTTTGGGTGGTTGCATAACTGAAGAGTCAATGCTAATTTTCATAGCACCTGCAGCATTTACTCTGGGATAAGCCAGAATCCAGAATTATCATAGATGGCACAGGAAGGAAATGGCATCCTTTAACAGTTAAACTTAAAAAGATGAGCATGTGCATGGTTGCGCCTCACCGGCTATGTGAGCAGGTGATGACAATCAGTCCCTGATGTAGTTAATAAAACAGAGTCATGCCGATGGTACTCTACATGATCAGGTCTTTGTCTTTGAGGTACATTTACTTGTCTGCATTGTATAGTGATGCCAAGTATCTTATTTATGTAATATGGATGCCCAGTCATGGAACCGTATACTAGCCACTTCTATGATAATCAACATCCACTATAGTTTATATTATTATAACTTGAAATATATTTGTTTGTTTGACAACCAGGGTAGTGTGCTGGTCATGTAAGCATTTCTTTCTGGCCCATCCTTTGGTTACATATGAAACAAATTCAAAGTGTGTACTTGAAACAATGTTCACAGAGTCTATTGTAAAAAAAAAAGTGCTATTTAGCAAATGTTGCAATGCTGAAGAATGCAAAAATAGTATACACATAGGATGATCATTAGTGGTTACTGGTGTACTAAATAATAACGGTATGTATAATTTGGGAAATAATTGATTAAAGAAGTGAATAGTGCACAATGGCTGACAGTGGACAGATATGAAATAGTTATATTAATAAATGAATTTACACAACTAGAAATGTTGGTATAGTAACACAGGCATACAGAAGTTAAAATGAGTAGTACAGCTTGGTAGATTTATTGTATGGGAAGGTGGTATACCAAAGATGGTAGTTAAGGGTGAAGTGGAAGCAGTGAAACAGAGGGAGGTAAGAAGTGAAATAGCTGTGACAGTAAAAATATATAAAGGACAATATAAGGGAATGCTGATGACTTGCAAAGTCATGGAAGGAGCTGATTATTTAGAAAAGAGCAGGCTGTGGGAAACAGGATCAATCTTTTGGGCCTGAGTGTTCTCATGACAGCTGCCAGTTAATGTCACCAATATTAGTTCTAAACTGTGCTTATGATGTCTTTACAGCATATAGTGACAGAGCTGGGTACATTGAGTTTTAGTGCTCATTAAATAATTTATATTTATATATCTAGTGGCATGTAGTGCATAGACAAAAGTAACAGAGTCAACAAAAGGCTTATGGTCAACTCCTCAATGTGTTATCTACCTGTCTGCAAACTATACAGTGGATGAAAACTGATCTGGAAGATATTCAGACGTTCCAATTAAAAATAAACTAATTAAATTACAAGAATTACATGTCATCTCATTTGTGTTTGTCCCCAGTTGGCTTCTTTTTTTTTCATTTTAACGTGATATTTTTACATTTATTTTGCATTACTCTAATTTTGGCGATGACTCTTCTGCACAAGATAATCAAGGTTTAAATGACTACATGTAATTTCGAATAACACTAAATGTTTTGTCTAGCTTGTCCTGAAGTACAGATATTCCTGGAGTTGATTTCATATCTACTGGCATTTTAAGCAAGCAATAAGGCCTGACAGGGTGTGTGTTATCGGCATCTACACCAATGTAAAGGCATTATTTCTACAATAATACAAATCCTGGAGGGATTGCACTTAGAGAATGGGCTGTCTGTATAATTGTTATGTTTTACTTAATTATTTTTATTACTATATGTTTATTTATATATTTTTGATGTAATCCAATTACTCTGCCTAATGTTTCAAATTTGCTGTAGTACATGTTAATGGTATTGGTGGAAGCATTTTACATTCAAAATATAACAATTTAAACTATCCAGGTATTTACTTTATTTTTTGGTCCCTTACTCCTAAAACGTTTGGATGTTGGCAGTTATTGGAGACTGAAGTTACTGAATAATGCAATACATTTGAGTTTCAGACTTTTATTATCTTCATTAAATCCATGCTAACAGAAATACATTATTTAAGCAAGTTTCTAATTTTATAAGAGCAATAATTAAAATCCCTTTCTATTTTTGAGTCTTTGTTCCCCCCATTATTTTAGGCTTTATCCAGATTTCTTCAGCTGAAAGGTCCAGAGGTATGCAAACCTCTTTAGTGCTCCTGCTGCAGCCAGGAGTCATCTCACTCTCTCTCTCTCTCTCACAGTCACACCTCTGCTTGAGAAAATGCATGCTAACACAAATGCCAATATTCAGTAAAATATGTTCCTGTTTTGAGCCTTTGACCCCTCTTTATTTTAGGCCTATCCAGTTATCTCGAGCTAAGAGTTGAGAGCACACATCTCCACTGTACAGATTTTTGGCTCATACGGTTGGTCCATTCTTCCTAAAATTTGTAGTGTTCTGTGAAATTACTGGGGATTTAATTAATTAAATAATGACAAACATTTGAGTTTCAGACTTCATATCCATTAGAAAAGACATGCTAATGGAAACCCTGTTATTTTAGCAACTTTCTAAGTTTATAAGAACAATATTTAAAATCTGTTCATATATTTGGTCCTTTGTTCCCCTGTAATTTGTGGCTCTGTCCAGATTTCTTGTGCTAAGAGTTGAGAGTTAGGAAACCTCTTATTTGATGCTGCCAGGGTATCGCTCGATTGCTTTCACTCTTCACACTTTCTCACACACCCACACACACACACACACACACACACACACACACACACACACACACACACACACACACACACACAAACAGTATCTTCTGCTTTCATGCATGCATTTGCTCATACACACAAACAGCAACATAAACACACATACTTTTTTCCTGTTTAATTCTTTTACACTCGCTAAACAGCAAAAGCGCTGCTTAGTGAGAGTAAACTAATAGCTCGATCGATCTCTCTCACAATCATACATGTATGCACTCACACACAGACATAAAAAAATGCACAGAGACACTTTATATTTTATTTTTTTCTTCTTTTTCACTTTACACTGGCTAAACAGCAAAACCGCTGCTTAGTGAGCATAAAATAATAGCAGCCATTATTTTTTTTCAGTCTGAGCTCCACAGCATTTTGATATGCTAATTGAAGCGGCAGACTCATTTTTCAGTGGGCATTACCTGTGGATTAACACTCTGCTGGGGAATGTCTGTTCTCCAATCTGGGTGTGATGTACAGGTTCCCCATTCTGTAAAGGATTACAACTATTTTCCCAGAAGTCTAGCAATAAACTGGAGCTAATTTATTTTCATTGGTGTTTTGAATTTAACTAATGTTCACTTGTCTTAAATTTAGCTTTAATACATTTAAAATACATAGAAAATAGAATAATGAAAATGTGACTGAGCAGTAAAAATAAAGTTTCAAAATCCATTGCAAGAATAATTGAGCTGGCGTACATCAATGTGTAGCAAGTATACAGTTATGTGTACAAATGTACAGGTATGTACTCATGCATGTATAATACTCAAACTATCTGAAATGTACCGAGTGAACTAATAAAGTATCTTACATTTGGAAATGCCATGGTAAAAATATGTTAAATACGGTATTGACTGTTTTTTTTTTATATATGTATATATATATATATATATATATATATATATATATATATATATATATATAACAGGTCATGTTGGTGTCCATGAACCAATGACATGCTGTTTATCTTATCAAAACAAACCGATTCATTCCAGTGTTCTGAAGACGTTTTATAGAACAAGTGAAACATGTAACAAAGCAGGTGTGGTGTAAGTATTGTTATATTCATTACTGATTAAATAATAATAGTACAGAATATTTAGTAATTGAATTACAATACAAGTAATAGACACTAACCAAAACATATATATATATATATATATATATATATATATATATATATATATATATAAAAAACTCACTCAGAATGATAAGCTTTAATTCCTAAATATTTGTCATTTAGTATGGTCCAGGCAATTTTTGCTGCTGTTCCATGGCTAGATTCCTAAAGGTTTAAGCAGCTGATTGGGAGCCTGGCTGCTACCCCAAATATGCATAGAGCCACACCCCCAGATAAGCATGAGGTAGATGGAGGAGTTAGCATATAACAGTTCTGCTTTCTATAGCAAATGTTTGTGCTAGCTAGCTTCTACCTCACAAATATCTGTTGAATTAGAGTATCACTTTATGCCACACCTGTGTAATGCAGGTACACACATGCAGTAAAAATGTGTCACATTACATATTCACAGCATACTCTGATAGCTTTGTCAATGTCCCGTAAATGTGTCTAATCAAAGAAATGCCCTTTCCATATATTATTCTGTTACCTTTACAGGTTTGCATATAGATATGTAGGTATGTGTAAAATAGGTTATGTATGTATATAGCTATCTACAGATATCAGTACTTTTTTGTGGATTTAGACACTGTTTGCATATATCGTTATACTTACACTCTTACAGCATTTCTTAATAACTTTTATAACTGTGATACTGTACTTATTAAATAAACATTCAAAGATGAGAGTATATAGGCTTTAGTATGAAATACTGAAAGACTAGCACAGAGATCCAGTGACTGCTCCTTATGTAAATGTTCAGGTTCTGTTATGAAAAGATATGCTACTGCACATAATTACTTTCCTGTTCTGAAAACAGTTGATGGAGTAATTTCCTTTTGCTGTCTTTTTAAGGTTTGTGGGTATTAAAGGCAATGAGTTCTGCACTGATCCTACAAAACGCTGGGTGAGAAATGCTATGAACATCTTGCCAGAGTTAAAGAAGAATCCTGAGAATAATTGAAGACATTATCAGCAAGCAAGTTTATCATGTTTCTGAATAAATGACTCTCCTGTACAGAAATGAATGTCCTTTTTTGTAACTGTGTATAGTATTTTTTTTTACATTTTAATTTTTAATGTATTTATTTAAAATGAAAAATAAAGATAATGGGCCAGATTCAGGAAGCCTCCGTGTAAGAGTTATAACTCTTACACGGAGGCTGCAGTTAAACGGTGTGATGTCAGCATGTCATGCATATGCATGAGGTGCATGAGGCATGCTGAATCACACTGTAAGTCTTACACGGTCCGTGTAAGACAGAAGGGGGCGTGTCCGTTGGCTAAGCCCTGCAAGCGGACACGCCCCCAGAAGTCTATAATGGCTGATAGTAAACAGCCACGAGAAAGGCCATGGAAATGTGAATAAACACACTACACAACACATGCCCCCACAGACCAGCAATGTAAAGAGTGAACAGATGTTATAAAATGAAAATAAAAACTGTTTTATTTTTTTTAAACCCCTTAAATGTTTGCTACTGTGTGTGCTCGTGTGCGCGGGGGTGCTACTAGCGCATCTGCAGTTAGCAATCAGTGGAAAAGGATATAAGAACTAAATATGCAAATTAAGCCAAGAAGTAATAGCATAGCGGTAAAGTTGTCAGCTTGAGTGCAGGCAGGCGAGGTTTGAGCCCACAAAACAGCCTTTTTTTTTTTTTTGTAAATAAGCACTAAAAAGGCCCCTGACAGTATTGTACAAATGTAAAAGTATTTCCTTTTGTAAAATGGAATGAAATGGAGCATATGTTTTCAAGTAATACAATAATAAAAATATTTAGAAATGTACTGATAGCTAAACTGCAGTGAGACAGAGTGCCTGTAGCTAAGTAGTGTTTCACAAACTGCAAACTGCTTGCCCATAGCTAAGGACTGGTTTAACAGGCTCAAACTGTGTACAACTAGCTGTGCTTAGTTTAACATGTGTGTTACTAGCCAATTAAGGTGTAACCCAGCACACACCGTTTACGCGCCGCGCCCACAAGCTAACCAGTGGTGCGCATGCGTGAGCTCCGCGCAAACGAGCACAGACCTGGTTTTAAAGAGTTTAAAAGTGCTTTTGGCATGATTGATTGACAGGTCCTGAAGTCATTTCTAGACAGTCATAAAATTTAAAATTCAGTGATCAGATTCGAACTCAGGATACCATGCACTAGAGTCAAGGTACTAAACCACTAAGCCATGACAACAGGACTTAGAAATGCAAAAATAGCATATATATAGGATGTAAGCCAAAATGGAGCATGATAAAGCAGTTTCTGTGAAGTAGATACAATTCTAAACTTGCCAATCATAGAAATGTGCGGGAAAATCGGCATATATAAGCCCCATAGGTGGGAATACACAGCAGAAACGATTGTAGAATAGACCTGCAGGCAGAATGAGTGGAGTAGGGGAGGGACGTTGCTTTCGAGCACAGCGGTGGGGCATTGAGGAGTCCAGATACATGGTCTGGCTCCTAGTTCACCATCATGAGGCCCAACTCATGCAGGGCCAGGTCTCATGGGGAGCGTACAGGGCGGAGGCATGGGACCAGTTGGCTCATGATCTTACTAGTGCTACTGGTATTCCACGCACTGGTGAGCAGGTCCGTCACCACCATGCGGACCTGAAGTGACGTAAGCAAGATCAGTTGACCCAATGGATCCAGGAGGCCCGGGATATGCCCAACGCCCCACTACTGAGTAAGTTACAGTTTACTTATGTATGTAAGGAATTCAACTAGCTAATACCATGGAGATGTGTACCCCAATATTACTTGTTTTGTATTACAGCTGCAGGTGTCCACTCTACGAATTGACAGACACATGACTGCAGGCTGGTGCGGCTGCACCACCATGCAGGTTAGTAACCCCACCTAGTACTTGTAAATAAATATTATAGTGTAGCATGTAGCAGAACACTGCAGTGTATTGCTTAAAAGTAATAGAATGTGCAAGCAGCAAGTAAAAGTCTGCAGGTATGGCTGCAACAAGTTCATCAGTATGCAAGTGAAACTGGAAATATAAGTGATAGAAATAAATAGTGCTGTAATACAGATGTCCCACCATTAATTAAATGTAGTATAACCTGCAGTAGTCTCAAGAGTACAGCTTCAGAATCTGAGGTAATCACATGTAAGATATATCCCCTGTTGAAATGCTGAATCATGACAGAAGTGAGGTTGCTGGAAAGTGTTGGAATCCCCACAGGTCTAATATGTGAACAAAGCCTAGAAGTACCAACCTGAACTGTAAAATTGCAGGATGTGTGAGAGTGACAGAAAGGGTCATGTATCAATGAATAACGTAGTAATAACACCTGAATATATAAGCTTCAGTGTGGTTCTACAGAACTAAATGCATGTGGGAATTAAAACTTAACATCCCAAACTGATTTCAGTGTGTCTGACTCTTGAATGTTCAGGCCAAAATCCATATATGGTGATCACAGTCAGCAATTTGCAGATAGAATGAATGATTGTCTGACATACTAAACATCCATAGTTGTCCCCTGCCCTGTCATCAAAGTGTAGCAGGATGATGTATCTGATCAAATTCAAAATAACTAGGATAGTGATGTATCTGTAACAGGTCTAGCATGACAGTCAAGTAAAAATCATTTGGAAAGTATCACCCACAAGTTAATTGTGTTTCTATTACAAATGTATATCAATGTATAATTTATGAATGTGTCATCATTTTCTTTCTCCACCCCACCCTATAATTGCAAATTAAAAAAAACCACTAAATATTGGTATGTGAACATTTCATTAACCATGGACATTTGTCCTGTTTCAAAAACATATGCATGTCTGTTGTTGCATGTGCCCTGGTCATACCTGCAAACCTGCAAACCTGATGGCCTGTTGCCATTAATCAACCCTGCATGTTGTTCGATTGTGTATTTCCGTTCAAATAATGCATGTGATATTGCTATGCCCGTTGTTCAATGGTGTTAATATCTGGGTGTTTGTTTAATGGGAATACCAATGCATGCTGTTACAACTAATTTGAATGGAATAATATGCCACTAATCCAAACTAACATAACATACTCACAAACCTAGAACGCTTGGGAAGGCAGGTCCCAGCGGACCCACCTCTCCCACCTCAGCTGGTGACTGCACCTGGCACTAGTGCCCAGGCTGGACCCTCCTCCGGTGGCCCTGTGCCACCTTCGGGTGGAAGCGCTGCAGGGGATGGGGCCCATCCCCCCTCTGCAAGCGTGGCCGGAGGAGCATGTCCACTCACCCTCCAAGGTGTCCAGTCTGTGGTGCGAAGGGAGATCCAAGACTCTGTTCTTGGGCCCCTACGCCAGCTTGAGGCCCGGGTGGCCCAGCTTACGGGCTTGCCCGTTGTCCCGCCTGCACAGTCCCCAGCACAGCCCCATCCTGGGCTGTGAAGGAACAGTGGCAACTGCCTATGGGTGGGGATATCAGTTCCACTGTTGCCATCTGTGGGCTCATGTGTCTTGGATATCCCAACCTCCGTCCCCGTCAATTGTGTAACCCCCCCACATGTGTCATACACCGCCACTGTATGCATCTTGTCTGCCTTGTCTGTTAACCTACCCAACCTACCTCCCCAGCTATACCGACTACCTCACTTGACATACCACTCTCACCTGATAAAAAAACAAAAAAAGGGCACTCTGTACCCACAAAAAAATTACCCCCCATACATAGCTGTCCATGTTGCACACATGTCCGCTGGACATCGAAACTGTTAATTACAATTGGCTGTACAACAGGTATTAATGTTGTCCTGACACCTCTCTCAGGGGTGGAAGGTTCCAAATGTCACACCAAATTGCATACAAATGCACAGCTGTTGCTGAGAAAGACATGGGCAGCTATGGGCCTCACCTACATCCTTCCTGCAAATACCAAGCTTGTTTCCCTACTGTTTTACCCTCTTTGTGACCCCTTTTTCACCACTTTCCTGTCACCCCTTTTTCTTTTCTTTCAAAGAAAATAGCGCGGGTGTGTGCGGAGCTAAACGCCAGTGCGCATGCGTGAGCTCCGTGCAAACGAGCGCAGACCTGGTTTTAAATGCTTAAAAGTGCCTTTGCCACTTTTGATTGACAGGTCCTGTACTCATTTCGAAAGAAAAATAAATTCCCACTGTCAGTCTTGAACCAAGGCCCTTGGCAACACTAGTCTGTATGACCTACCACTAAGCCATGACTTTCATACAAGAACATAGTGCTAAAATAAATATAACATGTAATAGTAGGAATCAATATAAAGGCAATATAGGATGTGTACTACCCAAAGCATGTCAGGTTGATTTTAATGCCTGAATTACTGGATTCCCATACTAGTTTAGTGTTCACGGAAACAGCCCTGCTAATTGTTAGCTTTTACATAATAATGTAAGTTAATGTTCATATATGAAAGTATTATATGTACACACACATATATATATATATATATATATATATATATATATATATATATATATATATATATATATATATATATTATATATATATATATATATAAATATATATATAAATAAATATATTAATACATGTGAAATATAGTGGTAGGTGTCAGTATTCACACACACTTACTACAGGAAACAGTGAAAATAAATGCAGCAACCACAATCTACAACACAGCCTGACTCCTGTGAGATTTAATAACCCTTTTAACTGCGTAAAGGTGCCTTCAGCACTTTGATTGACAGGTCCTATACTCAGTTTGAAAGAAAAAAAATTCCTATTGTCAGTCTCAAACCCAGGACCTTGGTAAAGCTAGTTTGTATGACCTACCACTAAGCCATGACTCTCATATAAGAACATAGTGCTAAAATAAATATAACATGTAATAGTAGGAATCAATATAAAGGTAATATAGGATGTGTACTACCCAAAGCATGTCAGGTAGATTTGTAATGCCCGAATGACTGTATTTCCATACTAGTTTAGTGTTAACAGTAACAGCCCTGCTAATTGTTAGCTTGTACATAATAATGTAAAGTAATGTACATATATGAAAGTATGTATATGTACACATACATATATATATATATATATATATATATATATATATATATATATATATATATAGTAATACATATGAAATATAGTGGTAGGTGTCAGTATCCATACACACTCACTACAGGAAACAGGGAAGATAAATGCAGCAACCAGAATCTGCAACACAGCCTGACTCCTGTGAGACCTACTAACCCCTTTAACTGCTTAAAGGTGCCTCCAGCACTTTGATTGATAGGCCCTATACTCAATTTGAAAGCAAAATATAAGCATACTAGTAGGCCCTACCACAAGACCATTGTAACACTAGTCTGTATGACCTACCAGTACGCCATGACTCTCATACATGAATATAGTGCTAAATAAGTGGAACATGTAATAGTAGGAATGAAGATAAAGGCAATATAGTATGTGTACTACCCAAAGCATGTCAGGCAGACCTTTACTGTCCCAATTACTGGATTCCCATACTAGTGTAGTGTTAACAGAAACAGCCCTGCAAATTGTTAGCTTGTACCCAATAATGTCAGCTAATGTACATATATGAAAGTATGTATATGTACACACACACACATATATATATATATATATATATATATATATATATATATATATATATATAGCAATACATATGAAATATAGTTGTAGGTGTCAGTATGCATAAACACTCACTACAGGGAACAGGCGAGAGAAATGCAGCAACCTGAATTTACAACACAGCATGAAGCATGAGAGACGTACTAACCTTCACACTCACAGAACACTGTCAACAGCATACCAGCATGGTCCACGCCCTTACAATCTGAAAGGGCAACGCATATCTCACATACCCTTTTATAGCACTGTCCTGAAATCACAATGAGGTATGCAATCAGTACACAACTGGCTGCATGCAATTAGCAAATGCTGCCTTACAATTGGTGCAGAGGCCATCACATGGACCTATGCAGATACCTACAAAAGCATCCAGTACCCACATTCCACACATGCAATACATTCATTGCACAAAACCTGCAGAGAAAGAGAGAGAGAGACAGAGAGAGAAATAAAAAAATATAAATGCATCCAGCAGCAAAACCAGCAGCAGCAGCAACAAACAGCAAGCAGCACCACTGACACAGCAACAGCTGCCACAAACACAGGTAATGCAAAGTAGCAGGTTAATACTGTGTCTACTGTGACACCTCCAAATGTATCATAGTTCACTATCTATAGGTATGTCCATGAGATAGGTTGTGTGTACATAGTCCTGAAATATATACATATGTAATATTGCTGTACATGTTGCTCATACTTAAAACTTCCATAGCTTAGAACACAAGGCCAGTTGTGCATATGATGCAGTAGTTCCCAGGGTCAGTAGAGGTTCCTCCTCATTGGTGTGGGACCACTGTGTATGTATGGCACTGTTCAGGTACATATCCTGTAGTATGGCCAGGGATTAATATCAGTCTGTAATGTGGTGCTATGTCCTCCAGGGGTGAACGTAGCACACATCCAGGGATACCATTTTGTAACAGTGATGCTATGTGTTCTGCAATGTTGAGGGTGGCCCTCACCTGGACATGTGAGAGGATAGGGAGGTTACAGTCATCTGTGATAACTAATTCCACTTGTGTAGGAGAATGGGGGGGGGTACCTGCACCTAAACTGTCTGCAACAATGTTGCCAATATCTGTACATTTGGTGAATGTGAAGCATCTTAACACTGCTGACCACAGATGCCTTGCCTTCATGTGAATCTGCCCTGTGCTGCAGTAGCCTCCTGCTATTGTTATACAATGTGCCTGTATCTGTAGTCCACTGGACAGGATAAATAAGTGGTGTGCATACAGTCTGGGTTAGATATGTGTGTGCACAGTACATGCACTATGTGGGATGTCTGCGGTAAGCTTTTGCAAAGGGGCCAGCAGTGTGTGTTGTGGTTTCCACTGGCCCAGTGGGCTGCATGGATAGCATCACAGTCCTAAGTAGTGAATAACTGTGTAATTACATGCATACATAGCAAGGTAGTGTACTGTGCTTGTGGAGTTGTTGGTATATGTATATCCAGGCCACATCACAGGGTTGGATGGCAACACACATACAGTATGTAGGGATGAACACCCAGAGTGTTTCAGACGTGTTGCCTGTGCAGAAATATCTGGTCATTACCTGTGCATCCCCCACAACACACACACATGCAACATATGGCAGAAGTACTATAGCAGTACACATAGGTTCATAGGTTCATACTAGGCTATTTGCCCTAGGGCGTTGATAAGCCTAGTAGAATGTGTTTGTCTTTCGCCACCCATTTAAAAGTTATGCTGCTATGTCCTTTTCCGAGGTTAGTATACTGTGCCTCTGTCTAACAGTGACATAGAAGTGATACCCGGGGTACAACTATGATCTCCATCCACTCATCCAGATTCCTATGGAAGAGAGTCAATGAGGGACTCTGCCTAACCTGTGGTGTGAGTTCATTACAGAGTGAAGGGAGCCTCTGGGTTAGGAATATGCCCCTCCAGCATGTCCTATTTATGTCAGTGCTGAGGTTCAGGTCTCCTGAGCGTGTGCCTGTATGGGACTTTGATTCCCTGAGGTGCAGCATGTTCATTGCGTCTGGGTTGGACATGGCTGTATATGGCAGGCACAGATTGCCTCTGAACAGGCAGTATGCCACTGAGTCTAGCTGGATTTCCTTTAACTGGGCAGCATATGGCATCTGTTTGAGCCCTTTGACCCTCTTGATGAGGTACTGTTGGGCTTTACCAGTTGCTGTAGGTGTCTGGTTAGGTACTTCCCAAAAGGTGCATTGTACTCAATTATAGGCCTGATGATGGATGTGTAAAGAGGCACAATGACCTCCCCTGCCATACATGTGAATCCCTTCATGATTAGCTGGGCTATATAACATGTCTTTCAATCCACGTTGGCCATGTGGTTGACAAATGACAGATTGCTATCAAATTTGTTCCCCAGGTCCTCAATTACATCTTCTGTACTCAATGGCTTAACACCTATGTGGTACTTTGCCACCAATGTGGAGGTGTGGGAATCTGCAATGAATATTGATATTCCCCCTCCTCTGTTGTCTGGTCCAAGTGTTGGGGCCGACAAGAATGGTAACAGGTATAACATCCCACATCCACACACTTGCCACATTCAGGCTTCAAAACACTATCTAGGTATATTCTGGTACATGTGCGTGTTACAGTAGCATGTAGCACTATGCTGAGTACTGGCAGTTGTCTGTTGTCATGTTGTTTGTATAGAGTAAAAGGATTGCTCGTTTATCCTACTTCGTTTTGTGGACATTACTCGAAGAAGTGTTACCTTACATGTGTTACTGGTACCAACACCTTCTCTTTTGTTGTTTTGTTTGTATAGGGTGCTGTCAACATCACTGTTTGTTAAGGAAAATGTGCACCCTGCAGTGCATAGCCCCATTTGGCAAATGTCACATCCCACCCCCACCATTGTGCACACACAATAACCCCACCCACAGTAAAACACATACTTTCCATTTGCAAGATTCAAACCCCTACCTAACTGTGTTATGACACTAGAGGCAGACATATTATCAGAGTGTGCCATTTGCATTAGTGGGAGAAATTCTGTCTAATGCTGTACTTAGAGGGTGCTGACATCATCTGTGTTTAGGAAGAGGGATGTGCACCCTGTAGTGTGTTCTCCCAGTTGGCAAAAGGCACTTTTCTCTCACAGCATTATGAACACACACAAACCCCACTCAGACTAACACACATACATTCCCTTTGCAGGATTCAAACCCCTACCTAACTATGTTACGACACCGGAGAAAGACGCATCAGCAGAGCGCACTATACAAATTACTGGAGAACTTTAATTCAGGTAATATAGTTATAGAGCCCTGACATCATCAGTGTTTCAAAAGGGGAATCTGCATCCTGTAGTGTACTGTCACAGTTGCTAATAGGGGCATTTCCCACACACACATCGATGTGTTTGAGGTTTGCATATGTGGGGGATCCAGTACTCCAGTGTGATTAGTATATGGTTCGATTGCAACAATGAGGGATATACTTCAAGTGGTGAGCATTTTGTACCCATGTTTGTGATGATCAGGTCTAGTATATCTGCCCCTCTTGTGGGAAAGTTGATTACCTGTTCCATAGCTAAAGAGTGTCTGAACTATGGGAACCCTAGAGCTTGGGTATTGTGGCTTGAGTAATGTTCACAGTCTATGTTTGGGTAGATGACGTCACCCAGTATGATGGTGTTTGCAGAGAAATCTATACTCTCCTGTGTGAGCATGAAGGCTGTGTGGGAGTCCTGAGTTTGAGAGGGTGCTGTAAGAGCTCCTCTGTGTCTCTTTCCATGTGGTCCAGGGAGGTACGTCTCAGGTTATTCACACCAGCATGGACAATGACTGCCTCATACTTGTACTTGCTGTGGAGTGACCTGTGTGCCTGTGTTATGTGGCACATTCTATCACCCGACAGGTAGCTAAATGTGACCCTCACCTTGCTCAGTCTGGAGGGCGGGACGTCAGTCAACAGCTCATGTCAAGCATATTCACACCCCTCATAAATGATGTGGAAACCTTCAAAGCCCCCAGGCCTGTTGAATATATGGACCAGACTGCAGATACCTGTATAAAGGCATTCTATGGACACATTCAGGAATGCATGGATCATGCAATCACATATGAAAGCAAGAACCAGTCCTCCAAAGGCAGACGTCCTGTGTGCTGGACACCAGCCATAAACAAACTATACAATAGAAGGATGAAGCCACTACATGATACAACAAACTCCCAAAATGTGAAGGCATCACTGATGAGTATTAGAAGACAACTACAGGCACTCATAAGATTGTCTAAGGCCATCTTTGAGAGAAGATTCCACAAGACACTGAGGATAATCACAAGGCTTTCTGTAGTTATGTTAGGAACCTGGGTGGTAATACCCAGATATGCTCAGAGGTAGTCCAAGATGTCACACGAAATACCAAACACACAGACATTGCCATCATCCTAGTGGACAGGTCAACTGCTACCTTCTCCCCCCCACCACACCAAAAGGGCAAATATGTCTCCCAGCAGAGTGATGCCCCCCCTGACATCCCAGATGCTCAGGTAAGAGCTGCCCTCTCCAAAGCAATAAACACTGCATCAATGGGACCAAACAGTGTCCCAGGCTGTGTCCTACATGAACCACAAGAAGAGCTACAATCAGACATAACACTACTGTTCAATCCCAGCCTTACTACACGCTATGTGGCCAAAGAGTGGCGTACAGCAACAGTGGTCCCTCTACATTCAGGTGGTGCCTTAACGGATCCTGGACACTATTCGCCCCATATGTCTGAATAGCTTGGTCTGCAAAGCTATGGCAAGGATCATCATGAACCTCACATATATAGATATTGGGGACCTACAGACATGTCACCATACACAGTTTGGCTTTGTTAATGGCAGATCCTGCCTCTCAAACCTGTTTGATTTCTTTGAAACAGTCACCAAGGCCACTGTCAAGGGGAAGGTGGTCTACACAGCCTACCCGGACCTTGCATAAGCCTTTGATACAATACCCCACTTGTGCATTCTAGGGAAGCTCACCAGTGTACATATTAACCCCTATGTCACTATGGATATTGCACAGTGGCTCAAGGGCAGAACACACATGGTTAGAATTGCTGGAGCCATGGAAGCCTCAAACCAGTTACAAGTGGTGTCCCACAAGGCTCAGCCCTGGGAGCTGTCATGTTCATTATATATTTATCAGAGGTACAGGCCAACATGGAAGTACTGTGGCTGTGCAAGTCACAGATGACTGCAAACTGGACGCCATAATCAACTCTCCAGCTAACACACGCATCTTCCAAAAGGGCCTCTTGCAAACACACGACTTGTGCCACAGCCATGGCCTCAAGGTGAATGCCAAAAAGCGTATAGTCATCCCCTTTGTCAAACACAAAGTGACCACAAAGTACCACATATGTGTTAATCCATTAAGTGCAGATGAAGGAATTATGGACCTTGGGGTACACAGGTTGATAGCATTCTACCATTTGACAACAACATGGACAAAGTGGTTAGGAAAACATTTTATATGGGCCACATCATCATGATGGGATTCACATGTAGATCAGGGGAGGACATTGTGCCTCTTTACTCATCCCTCATCATGCCCATAATTGACTACAATGCCCCTGTCGGCATGCACCTTACCAGACACCTGCAGCAACTGGAAAGACCACATACGTACCTCGACAAGAGGATTAAAGGGCTCAAACAGATGCCACATACTGACTGGTGAAAGAAACAGCAGCTCTACTCAGTGGCATACTGCCTCTTCATAGGCAATCTGTGCCTGACATATAAAGCCATGTCAAACCCTGACTTAATGGCCATGCTGCACCTCAGAATATCCAGATCCCATCAGGATACACGCTGAAAAGACTTGAACCTCAGGAGTGATATACATAGGACATGCTGGAGGGGCACATTCATTACTCAGAGGCTCCCTTCATTCTGGAATATTATCCCAATAGAGGTTAGGCAGAGTCACTCAGTGACTATCTTCAAGAGTGATATTAATGACTGGATGTGACATTGTAGGTTTACCCTGGGTATCACTTATATGTCACTGTTAGACAGAGGCACAGTATACTAACCTTGGAAAAGGGCATAGCAAGATAGATTTACAATGCATGGTGAAAGCCACACACATTCTGGCTAGGTGTATAAATGCCCTGGGCTGATATCCTTGTATGAACCTATGGACCAACGTATCTTGTTCACCATTGGCCCTATGTGCTGTTAATCACCAATGCAATCTCAATACTATGGTAGCATGTGCAAAGGTCAGTTGTCAGTCACCTCTATTGTACAGTTGTGGAATATGTGAGTCATGTAGTAATGTCACAGCTGTCACATATACACAGTCAACCCTATCCCCTACCCATGGATGTACAACACATGTATGAGATGGAAACACATGGCCAAACTGTGGACTAAGCACTCTGAACCCAGTACTGGCATAACCTGTTAGGTGGCATGAAATACTACAGTGACTGCAATACCAGTCTGATGTGGACCTACACTGACAGCAATACAAGCATGGAAGCACACCGGGCCATTCGTGGAGCCGAAGGATAGCATCCTGCATGACTGGCAGACACCTCTGCAGCTGGCACACAGGCATACGTTAGGCCTGCACACAGCACGCATAACACATAGCACACAAATCCTGTGTGCCAAACAAGCACAGTCTGTACAGCTATACAACACTACTGCTGCAGTTGTGTTAGGTACTTTTATTGTCCAGTACAGTGAGGACATGCTCACCAGGCTGGACAAGGTGGAGGTCACAGTGATATGCTCATGGGGCACTATGGTCCACCACATAACACAAGCACACAGGTCAGTCAGGTGCATGGACACATATGACTCAGTCATTGTCCATGCCACCACAGCTGATGTGTGATGTCCCTCACTGGGATACATGATAGGGAACATGGAAGGGATCACTGAGCAAGTGACACAGGCTGGTAGAACCCTGACCTTGGTTGGCATCAGACCCTCACCAGGGATGCTGACATATTACTGAATGCTAATGAATTACTGTAACTACAACACCCTAGCTGAACGGTTCTTAGCATGCGGTCACTGCATTGCTATGGAACAACTTCTTACCACTCCCACAACAGGTGAAAACATGCAGCACCTGTTCATCAACAACATGTAGACTATATGCCCCAGACCAGGTGTGTATCCCTCACTACTAGGCTGATAGCATCTACATCTCACACTGTATATACACATCCCACATGCAGCACCTGCACAGAAGACCACAGTCATAATGTTACCCTGTGCAAATACCATGTATTCACATGTGGCAGGCATCACACATGGTAACTATTGAAGGTCACAGGTACATATGTGTATTTGGCACATACATACATCATGTGTGCATTGCCATAACTGGTTTAATCAATGTCATGCATTATTGTGAGAGACAACCCGCACACATGGGCATTCTGTGTGGGCAAAACACACGTGACATGTCTGTAATCAAAAGCCATAAATAATTGTGATATCATTTAGAAAGGGGTATGTGCATCCTGTAGTGTGTTTTCCCAGTTGCCAAAAGGGATATTTCTTTCATACACACTTACCCCCCCCCTTGCACACACACTTGCCACTTGCTGGATTCAAACCCCTACCTAACTATGTTATGACACTAGAGACAAACGCATTAGCGGAGCACGCTATTCGGATTACTGGGAAATTTCTTTTCTCCTGATATACTTATAGGGTGCTGACATGATCAGTGTCTAGTAAGGGGAATGAGCATCCTCTGGTGTGTTTTCACAGTTGCTAAGAGGAACATTTGGACTAAGTGTGTGAGCATGCCCAGTCCAGCCTTCCCATGGCATGTTGTGTGAAAGATGTCTCATTTATCTAAGTGTGTGAGCATGCCCAGTGTGAGCTTTCCATATGTTGACCTCTGCAGCCCATCACATTTGTGGATGAGTGTGACCTTCAACAAATATCTCCAGTTTATGGTTGTGTGTTCTGTGCCATGTTGTGTAGTTACTGTCCAAATGCTTTTTGTGTGAACACAACAGGGATTATACTGTGCCTGCAGGTTTTGCATGGGATACGTTGCACACAATTGTCAACATCCGTTCATACTGACCTAACACTGTAGTACTGTATAGTGTAGTGCTTCAGTACTTTCACTGTGGTGGACAGTATCCTGGGCTTTAGTCCTATCACTGCTTTACATTTCCATAGTGTGCACAACAGCCTGGTTAGGGTCCAGTTGTGCACATCTGCACAAAGGCGGTGCCTCTACGGACCCTGGTAATTACCGCCCCATAAGCTTAACACGTCTAGTCTGCAAAGCTATGGAGAGGATCCTAATGGAGCTCATAAACAAAGATATAGGGGACATGCAGACATTGGACCCGTCCCAGTTTGGCTTGGTCAAGGGCAGATCATGCCTTTTGAACTTGGTCGACTTCTTCAAAACAGTCACTAAGGCCATTGCTGAGGGAAGGGAAGTCCATACTGCCTACCTTGACCTTGCAAAAGCTTTCGACACAATACCCCACTCAGGTATTGTAGAAGAACCTATCAACCTAAATGTAAACCCATATGTCACAAGATGGGTTGCAAACTGGCTTAAGGACAGGACCCACAGGGTTAGAGTTGCTTGCGCTATGTCGGACTCCAAGCTGGTCACAAGTGGTGTCCCACAGGGCTCAGTCCTTGGCCCCCTATTGTTCGTCATCTACTTCTCAGAGGTACAGGCCAACATGGGAGGACTTTGGCTGACAAGGTTTGCAGATGACTGCAAACTGGGCGCCATAGTGGACAGTGCATCAGACACGGATATCCTTCAGAAGGGACTCACGGACACTGATAGCTGGTGCCAGAGCCATGGCCTGACGTTAAATGCAAAAACATGTATAGTCATAACCTGCGGGAAAAGCAAGGTAACCCCAAGCTACCATATAGGTGGCAATCCTGTAAGCACAGAGGAGGTTATCATGGACCTGGGGACCCAGGTTGACAGTGGCCTTTCTCCTGACACTCACATTGCTAACGTGGCTAGAAAGACCTTCTACATTGCCCACCTGATCAGGAAGGGATTCACATCCAGATCTAGTGGGGTCATTGTTCCCCTGTACTCTTCACTTATCAGACCAATGATCGAGTACAATGCCCCATTCTGGATGTATCTCACCTGACATCTGCAGCAATTGGAGAGACCCCAAAAGTCCCCCACCAAAAGGATAAAGGGTCTCCAACATCTGTCATATGCTGCCAGATTGAAGGCACTCCAGCTCTATTCAGTCACATACCGTCTGCTCAGAGGTGACATGTGCCTGACATGCAAGGCCATGTCCAACCAGGAAGTAATGGACATGCTCCACCTCAAAATTGCCAAATCCACCAGAACCACTAGGGCAAGTGACTTAAACCTTAGCAGGGATGTAAGTAGGACATATTGGAGGGATAGATTTATCACTCAGAGACTCCCTATGCTATGGAATACAATCCCGGTCCATGTGAGGCAGAGCACCTCACTGGCTCTGTTCAAGGGGAATCTTTACCTGTGGATGGGAGATCATAGGTTTACCCCAGGGACCGTCTCTGTGTCACTGCTGGACAGAGGCACGATAAACTAATGGGCACAGTATTGTTTCCATATAAGGGGTGGCGTACACCACAAAACTCTGGGCTGGGCTTATAACTGCCTTAGGGCAGATAGCCTAGTATAAACCTATGAACCTATCTGACCATGTTGCATTATGTTCGGATATGAACTACTTACAACAGTCTCATCCAACATCAGTTGTGTATTCCACAACATAGGTGTACATTGGCAAACACTACCAATGTGCCCTAGGCCATTTCTAATGCTAGTCAGAGAGTGTGTTTGTCCTTTGACACATTGTAAGTGTAGTTTGCCATGACATATGTCTTGTTTAGTATACTGTGCCTCTGTCTACCTGTGACATAACATTGATACCCAGGGTAATCCTACCATCTCCCATCCACTCATTAAGAATCCTGTTGAGGAGAATCAATGAGTGACTCTATGGATAACCTGTACTGGTAGTTTACTCATGCGTGGGGGTGGCTTCTGTGTTATGGATAATGCAGTACAGCTTGTCCTATGTATGTCAGTGCTGGGGTTCAGGTCCCTCATGTGCATAGCTCACTGCCATTCAGATTGTACAAGATGCAGCATGTTCATTGATTCCAGCTTGGACATGGCTTTATACATCAGGCACAGCTTGCATCTGGTTGGCCAGCATGGCAGTGTGTGGAGTTGCACTCTGTTTAATCAGGCAACACATTACATGTGTTCAAGCTCTTTGATACTCCTGGTGAGGTACTGCTGTGGACTTTACAGTTGATGGAGGTGTCTGCTGAGGTACACCCCACAGGGGCTGTTGTGGTCATTTGTAATGCTGATGAAGGATAACTGCAGAACCACAATGACCTCCCCTTATCTAGATGTCATAACCTTCATGATTAGGTTGTTATATGGATTGTTTCTGTTAACACTACAGCCACATGTTTGTCCTATGCAGGATATCTATCACCTTGTGTACCCAGGTCCGTCATTACATGTGAAGTATGTAATGGGTTAGCACCTATGTGGTAATTGGTGGTCACTTACTGTATATCCACAGAGGTTGACTATACAGTTTTCTCCATTTCACATGCTGACATGGCTTTGGCACCAGTTGTCTGTTTCTATGTGGCCCTTTTGTGGGACGCGTGTGTCAGCTGGAGTGTCAGATATGTTAGGCGGTTCGTAGTCCTCTGCAAACATGTTCAGGCACAGTCCTTACATGTTTGCCTGTACCTATGGGGCATATATACCAGACGGGAAAGGTCCCAGGACCAAGCTTTGTGGGATACCTGTTATATGTGGTTTGTAGTCTGACATGGCTGCAGCATGTCTGGCCATGTCAGTTCTGTCGTTGGTCTGGTTTGCAACCCCTCTAGTGACATTGGGGTGTATATATAAGCTGGTGAGCATATCTATATTGAACACGTAGGGTATTGTATGGAAGGCTTTGCAAGGTCCAGCTACACTGTGTGGACCACATTGCCCTCATCAGTGACCTCAATCACTGTTTCAACTGAGTCACACATGTTTAGGGGCGGGGTCTGCACTTCATAAACCCACACTGGGTAGGGTCGGGTGTCAATAGATCCCCAATATCGTTATGTCTGCGGTACATGCTGATCATTTCCATAGCTGTGCAGACCAAGCTTCTCAGGATTCTGTGGTGGTTGTTTTTAGTATCCATTCAGGCGACACCTTTCTTGAGAACACCCACTGTTGTTGTACACTGCTCTTTGGGTACATATCCTGTGGTAAGGCTGACATAATGTCAGGGAGGCAGCAGTCTGCTGGGAAAGATATTTGGCATTATGGGGGGGGGTTTGCACTGCACCTGTCAGGATGTATGTTGGCAATACTTGTGTGTGTTTGGTATGTTGTTTGTAATATTTGTGTGATCCAGAGCATATCCAGGAATTCACAACACGCTTACTACCATCAGTTGCAGCAGCCTTGGAGTTATCCTTAGTGTCCTGTACAATTTGTATCATAATAGGTTCATAGGTTCATACTAGGCTATCCACCCTAGGGCATTTGTAAGCCTGGCCACAGTGCGTGTGGCTTTTGCCACCCCTTGCTATGTGAATATTATGGCCACTTCTGATTTACTTAGCTGTGCCTCTGTCTGGACATGACACAGTAAAGACCCCCAGTGTACATCTACAATTATCCATCCATTTTGCTAACTTCCTGTTGAAGAGTGTCAGTGAGGGGCTCTGCCTAACATGTAGTGGTATTCTGTTCCAGGGTGTGGAGAGACTCAGGGTTAGGTATCTGTCCCTCCAGCACATCCTATTTGATTATGTACACCACAGCACAAATGCAAGATAAAGGGTCTCCAACATCTGTCATATGCTGCCAGATTGAAGGCACTCCAGCTCTATTCAGTCACATACCGTCTGCTCAGAGGTGACATGTGCCTGACATGCAAGGCCATGTCCAACCAGGAAGTAATGGACATGCTCCACCTCAAAATTGCCAAATCCACCAGAACCACTAGGGCAAGTGACTTAAACCTTAGCAGGGATGTAAGTAGGACATATTGGAGGGATAGATTTATCACTCAGAGACTCCCTATGCTATGGAATACAATCCCGGTCCATGTGAGGCAGAGCACCTCACTGGCTCTGTTCAAGGGGAATCTTTACCTGTGGATGGGAGATCATAGGTTTACCCCGGGGACCGTCTCTGTGTCACTCCTGGACAGAGGCACGATAAACTAATGGGCACAGTATTGTTTCCATATAAGGGGTGGCGTACACCACAAAACTCTGGGCTGGGCTTATAACTGCCTTAGGGCAGATAGCCTAGTATAAACCTATGAACCTATCTGACCATGTTGCATTATGTTCGGATATGAACTACTTACAACAGTCTCATCCAACATCAGTAGTGTATTCCACAACATAGGTGTACATTGGCAAACACTACCAATGTGCCCTAGGCCATTTCTAATGCTAGTCAGAGAGTGTGTTTGTCCTTTGACACATTGTAAGTGTAGTTTGCCATGACATATGTCTTGTTTAGTATACTGTGCCTCTGTCTACCTGTGACATAACATTGATACCCAGGGTAATCCTACCATCTCCCATCCACTCATTAAGAATCCTGTTGAGGAGAATCAATGAGTGACTCTATGGATAACCTGTACTGGTAGTTTACTCATGTGTGGGGGTGGCTTCTGTGTTATGGATAATGCAGTACAGCTTGTCCTATGTATGTCAGTGCTGGGGTTCAGGTCCCTCATGTGCATAGCTCACTGCCATTCAGATTGTACAAGATGCAGCATGTTCATTGATTCCAGCTTGGACATGGCTTTATACATCAGGCACAGCTTGCATCTGGTTGGCCAGCATGGCAGTGTGTGGAGTTGCACTCTGTTTAATCAGGCAACACATTACATGTGTTCAAGCTCTTTGATACTCCTGGTGAGGTACTGCTGTGGACTTTACAGTTGATGGAGGTGTCTGCTGAGGTACACCCCACAGGGGCTGTTGTGGTCATTTGTAATGCTGATGAAGGATAACTGCAGAACCACAATGACCTCCCCTTATCTAGATGTCATAACCTTCATGATTAGGTTGGTATATGGATTGTTTCTGTTAACACTACAGCCACATGTTTGTCCTATGCAGGATATCTATCACCTTGTGTACCCAGGTCCGTCATTACATGTGAAGTATGTAATGGGTTAGCACCTATGTGGTAATTGGTGGTCACTTACTGTATATCCACAGAGGTTGACTATACAGTTTTCTCCATTTCACATGCTGACATGGCTTTTGCACCAGTTGTCTGTTTCTATGTGGCCCTTTTGTGGGACGCGTGTGTCAGCTGGAGTGTCAGATATGTTAGGCGGTTCGTAGTCCTCTGCAAACATGTTCAGGCACAGTCCTTACATGTTTGCCTGTACCTATGGGGCATATATACCAGACGGGAAAGGTCCCAGGACCAAGCTTTGTGGGATACCTGTTATATGTGGTTTGTAGTCTGACATGGCTGCAGCATGTCTGGCCATGTCAGTTCTGTCGTTGGTCTGGTTTGCAACCCCTCTAGTGACATTGGGGTGTATATATAAGCTGGTGAGCATATCTATATTGAACACGTAGGGTATTGTATGGAAGGCTTTGCAAGGTCCAGCTACACTGTGTGGACCACATTGCCCTCATCAGTGACCTCAATCACTGTTTCAACTGAGTCACACATATTTAGGGGCGGGGTCTGCACTTCATAAACCCACACTGGGTAGGGTCGGGTGTCAATAGATCCCCAATATCGTTATGTCTGCGGTACATGCTGATCCTTTCCATAGCTGTGCAGACCAAGCTTCTCAGGATTCTGTGGTGGTTGTTTTTAGTATCCATTCAGGCGACACCTTTCTTGAGAACACCCACTGTTGTTGTACACTGCTCTTTGGGTACATATCCTGTGGTAAGGCTGACATAATGTCAGGGAGGCAGCAGTCTGCTGGGAAAGATATTTGGCATTATGGGGGGGGGGGTTTGCACTGCACCTGTCAGGATGTATGTTGGCAATACTTGTGTGTGTTTGGTATGTTGTTTGTAATATTTGTGTGATCCAGAGCATATCCAGGAATTCACAACACGCTTACTACCATCAGTTGCAGCAGCCTTGGAGTTATCCTTAGTGTCCTGTACAATTTGTATCATAATAGGTTCATAGGTTCATACTAGGCTATCCACCCTAGGGCATTTGTAAGCCTAGCCACAGTGCGTGTGGCTTTTGCCACCCCTTGCTATGTGAATATTACGGCCACTTCTGATTTACTTAGCTGTGCCTCTGTCTGGACATGACACAGTAAAGACCCCCAGTGTACATCTACAATTATCCATCCATTTTGCTAACTTCCTGTTGAAGAGTGTCAGTGAGGGGCTCTGCCTAACATGTAGTGGTATTCTGTTCCAGGGTGTGGAGAGACTCAGGGTTAGGTATCTGTCCCTCCAGCACATCCTATTTGATTATGTACACCACAGCACAAATGCAAAAAAACTAATGAAACACCAAACGGGGAGTCCAAATGAGTGTACCAACAGCCTCAATACAGTAAACAAATAAACGCAGTTTTATTTTTTACGAAAAAGCGTTTTCGCCACAGACAAGGATGCAGCTTCTTCAGATAAAAATCAAACCAGACTCCACAATTTAAATACATCAAACAGGAAGTAGTAAATTTACGTCACCACAACGCTAATAAAACTTGTCATCATATTACTGACACAACCCTCCACTAAAACAGCGAGAACAAAAATAAAAAGAACACTAAAAATATAATAAAAATCACACAAAACGTATAAATGTAAAAAAATTTTAAATAAACCAAATATACTTAAAGTTATTAAATAATAAAAATGATAAGGAAAAAACCTTATCTCAAATAACTACGCAATTTTAAAACTGCATTAATGTTACAATTTTCATTGAGACCCGGAGCTTTGAAGGCATCCAAAGAAAGTTGCCATTCAAGCTCACGGGTCTCTAACAACAAAGACAGCGGCCCACCCGTAATGCCTCCCTGTATATGGTCAATACCCATAAAACAGAAAGCATGTCCTGGGTTTTTATCCACATGCTTAGCCAAAGCGTTGTCACCTTTATTTTTCTTTATGGCATACGTATGTTGGTAAATACGCTCTCTAAGTTTGCGGTCCGTCTTTCCAATATAGAAAGCAGGACAGCAAACACAAAATGCAGCGTAAACTACAGAACAGGTTTGACAATTAATCTTATGGTGAATATGGAATTTCCTATTCCCAATAAGGAAAGAGTTACCAGATCTAATAAACTTACAATAATTACAAGAGCCACACTTAAATGTCCCTTTTTGTCTACTAAAAGGGTAATTGGGCCCTTTTCTTTGTAAGAGTTCCTTAAGGTTACTGCCCCTTTTAAATACCACCAAAGGGGACGGTCCCAATTTTTCCAGCAGATCAGCCGAACTGGAAATAAAATGCCAGTTCTTTTTAATAATTGACAAAATGGCCATAGCATTCACATTAAATGTAATAGTGAAGCTAAGATTAAACTGTTTGTCATCATGGATGTAATTTGAATTTTGAGCTACTGTTAAAGGAAGATTGTCCTCAGAGGGGAGTACATCTGCAGTTTCACCCCTTGGAAATTGGATCTGGTCAAGAATAGGCTTGAAGTAGCCTTCAGACCTTTTCAAATTAACTTCATTGAATAATTCATCAAACAATTGAGCAGGGTACCCCCGATTACAAAACATATCCTTCAACAGTAAACATTCATTAAGAAAGTCCGGCAAGGTGCTGCACATTCTTACAGCACGAACAAGCTGACCCTTTACTATGGCCCTCTTCTGTCTGAAAGGGTGTGAGCTGGAAAAATGCAAAAATGAATTGCAATAGGTCGGCTTTCTATAAATGGAAGATGTTAATACATTACACTCCTTGACCAACTTGACATCAAGATAATCAATCTCTGATGTAGAAAAATTGAAGGTGAACTTTAAGAAAGTGGTCGTTTGATTGATGGCATTAACAAAAGTATCCGCACTACCGATATCACCCTTAAAAAGGATAAAGATATCATCCAAGAATCTGGTATAGAAAGCAATATACTTCGACAACTCAGAGTTACAAAAGAGGAAGTGTTGCTCCCAATAAGCGACAAAGAGATTCGCTACACTGGCGCCACAGGGGGAGCCCATGGCCACCCCCTGTTTTTGCAAGTAAATCTCCTTGTCGAAAATGAAAAAATTGGATGTAAGGACAATCTCCAACAATTCGGTGACCAAGTTAATTTCTAAATCTGGTGCACCAAGTTCGGACAACAAAACCCCAATCCATTCCACCGCTTCTAAATGTGGAATGGAGGTGTACAGGTCGATGACATCAATAGTTAAAAAGTTATTACGGCCATCAAAGGGGATGTTGTTGATGTTACTTAAGAAAGTCCATGAATCTTTACAGATACTTGGGATCAATCTAATATATTTAGACAAAATGCTATCTATAAACCTTGAGCACGGATGGGTCATTGATGAACGACCATCAACCAAGGCTCTCATGGGAGGGTTAGAGGCATTCTTATGGATCTTAGGGATGCCAAACATAACAGGAATTTTTTCTGGAAAGATGTCAATGAAATTATACATATCAATATCAATCTTTGCTGCCAGATATAAATCCCTGAAATACCCTCTAATTCGACCATGAGTAACATTAACCTCATTTAACGAGGCCTCATCATAAGCTGAGCTGTTTAAAATAAGTAACATTCTTTCCTTATAATCAAGCTCATCAAAAATCACCAAACCCCCACCTTTATCTGGTTTAATAACACGAATTGGCAATTCACTCAAATGACGGATCCCTGCTGCTTGCTCCTTAGTGATGTTAAACTTGGAAAAGTCAACCTTACCCTGTGTTGATGAAAACAAGTGCCTGATGTCAACCTCACACATAGATTCAAATAATTGTAAATTGCCATGCAAAGGTGGGTTAAATGAACTAGGCATTTTAAGCCCCAACAACGCATTAGTAACATGCTCACTAAAAAACAGCTTGAGGTTCAACTTGCGAGTGAAAATTTTTAAATCAATAATAGCCTTGGCCAGATTGCCAGTAGAAGAAGGGACAAAAGTATAGCCAAATGCTAATAAGTCAACCAATTCGGGTTCAATATCAACCGTGGAAAAGTTATAGATCTTAAAGTCACCTTTTTGATTAGTGATGATCCTAGGACCAGCAAGGACCGGGCTGTCAATAGGCGTTAGAGTAGAAGTTAGTTGGGCCTGTTCGTCTTCTTGGCCGAATAAGCCTTGTTGCTCCGTGTCCCTAAAAAAAACCCTCCATTGTTATGGGGGTAACTACCCTTATTGGCCTGACCTTTCTTCCAATTTTGGTTGACCATACCTTTATTTTTCTTCCTTACCACGGGGTTGAATCCACCGCCCGATTCTGCCAAGGAATCAGCCCCCAGTTCATCTCCGTCACAAACAACAGAAGGAGCCGAATCATTAACAAGAGATTGTCCATGATCGAAACCTTTAATCTCCAAATTAGGGTAGGCTATCTTTTGTTGGTAGGCAAGCATATCTCTGATAAGCTTTTTATTTTTATTAGCCCTTAATTTCTCCAACAAGGCATCTATACTAACAAAAATACGATTGTAATCGTATTTGAACTGTAAAAAGTCAGTATCAACCTTAATTGCTGAATCAAGAATGTTAATTTCTTCAATAAGGTTACGGATATGTAAAGAATAATGTTTTATGATAAGCTGTAAAAGTTGCTCCCCCTGTTCCTGGAACAAATTTTTAAGATCTGTGTAAAAAGGGAGATCATACAGAAGACCCGAAGGTGAAAAGCAATTCCTTAGCCCTTTTGGAATTAAATGTTCATCTAAACATTGCTGGAAATAAGCAGACTCCAATTGGAGCTTTTTTAGTTTGAGCAACTTTGTATCAAGAACTTTTAATCTATCAGCCAGACTGTCTGCCTGAGCACAATTATTATTAGTCTCAGTTAAATTACCTTCGATGTTAGGCAAAAAACAAAAAGCACCTGTGTTGCCCATCCAATCGGACAAGGAAAAAGAAGCATTACGACCTGCAGGAGCGTTGGAAAAACCACAAACAGAAGCTGTTTGAATCACCGGTCTAGTAGACCCATAAGCGCTGCTAGGAATAACGCCCCCATCATTGGAACGCTGCCTTACCGAGGAAGGAACTCCATTCCCAAAGTCACCAGAGTTCTGCGTCTGTTGTGGGCACGAAGTGGAAGGTTGAAGAAGTCCACTGGCAATATCCAAATGAATGATTTGGCCTGCCGGTATCAACGACTCACCAGTACCTTGTCCCAAAGAAGAACCAACATTACGGACAGGTAGTGTGTAGCAAGTAAAACCATGCTGCATACGATCAATACGAGCGTTGAGTTGCTCGACCTTTTGCGTGAGAGTCAATAGCAAAGAAGGCACATCAATGCCTTGGTTTTGAACCTCATTAGGAACAGTTCCAAAAATATTAGGGCTGGCAGGACTCATTGGGCTACCCGTAGCCATAAGAAACGAACACCACAGCACAAATGCAAAAAAACTAATGAAACACCAAACGGGGAGTCCAAATGAGTGTACCAACAGCCTCAATACAGTAAACAAATAAACGCAGTTTTATTTTTTACGAAAAAGCGTTTTCGCCACAGACAAGGATTTATATTGTGGAGTCTGGTTTGATTTTTATCTGAAGAAGCTGCATCCTTGTCTGTGGCGAAAACGCTTTTTCGTAAAAAATAAAACTGCGTTTATTTGTTTACTGTATTGAGGCTGTTGGTACACTCATTTGGACTCCCCGTTTGGTGTTCTATTTGATTATGTGTTAAGGTTGACATCTCTGGCTCACACAGCTCCGATGGCTTTGAGTTTTCTGGGGTGGAGCATTTCCATTACTTCTGTGTTGGACATGGACTTGTACAACAGACATACAATGCCTCTGTGTTGGCAGTATGTGACTGCATTCGGCTGTGGTGTCTACAGCCAGGCAGCATATGAGATATAGTTGAGACCCTTTCTGACTCTTGCTGAGGTACCTTTGAGGTCTTTCTAACTGCTGCAGGTGCCAGGTAATGTACATCCCATATGAGGCATTGTATTACAATATGGTCTGATAGGGGAACAGTATAGGGGCACAATGACCTTTGTTGACGTAGATGTGAATCCTTTCATGATACAGTGTCCAATATAGACAGTCTTCCTAGACAAACTGGCGATGTGGCTGTCACATAACAGGTGACTGTCCACTTGTGTCACTAGGTCCCTGATTACTCCTTCCACACATTATGGTTTACCACCTATGTGGAAATTTGTGTGTACCTTGTTTTGTATTTGGTGGTACATTCATACTGTCCACTGTCTTCAGGACAGTGGGGTGGGGTTCCTGTGTGTGAGAGTGTGGTCTGTAGCATGCTACAGACTGTACAGCAGTCTTGCATACAGGTAGTTGCACATGGGTGGACTGCAATGACATAGGCATTGTCAGTTAACTGGCCGTATGGCTGTCTGTGCTGAATATGGATACTCACCCTCCGTTTATGTTTTGTTACAGGTTTTGTGGCCATAACACATGATATGTGGTATTACCTGGTAGTGCTGGTGTGCTGTCATGAGGCTTGCAGCAGGTGTGTATCACTGGACAGACATCAATGTTCTCCATACTGGGGAGGGCCTCAGGAGCATGCATATTGAGGTTTACACATCTGGCATTGATCAGCATTACCCTTTTGTTTCTTTCCAGTTTTGTTTTCTATGGTGGTGGGTTGCTCTTTTCGGCCTTGCCTACGGGAGGATCTCTGTAGTTTGCAAAAGCCTTAGGCAATATCCAGACGCTCATGGGTAACAGGTGCAAGCCATCCCTGGGACAGCAGCATGTCTCACTATGGAGTCACCTATTACAACTGTATCAGGCATGTTGTTTCTCCTTCTGTCCTGTGACTGTTTGGCACACCAGCTTTGTGTACTATGTGTTACATGTGCTATGTCTGGGGTTTGTTTTATTGGGTGTCTGCTTTGGAGGCTTGTGTTGGTGTTGTGTGTTTGTAATTAGGGCCTCTGGGAATGTTTTTGTGTTTATGTGTTTGGTTTACAGTCATTTTAGGTCTATGTTGGACTGGGTTTGTGGTGTATGTGGTTACCTTGTCCTCCTGACTAGTTTTGACAGTACTGATTTGGGGGTGCTCAGGCCCCGGTTTGGCTACCTGGTTGCGTCTATCACATAAATTTGTATTTATCGGGGTGAGTTGTTGTTGTGTGTGTACTTGGGACAGGTGTCACATTGCCACTGGATTCACAGATTCTATTGTTTTGCCTGGCCTTGGTGGATTGTATGTGTGGACGCATTTTATTGCCATACTAGTGATCACTGATTACTTCACTTTTCATGTTTGATCTATCATGTGGTAGCTTCCTCATTCTCTTCACTGGTTTAGTAATTTATGTTGTCCAGCATGCCAGATGCCTGGGTGTATGGCATTGTGTCTTGTTGTTTGTGATTGCAGACTCCAAGCACACTTGGCTGTGTTCATGGTATGCCTGTATAACATGTTCTGCAGTGTGTCCCATATTCTGGACCTGCACAGGGCTTTTCATGGATTCCACATTGGTTTGTAGGGGTGCAGGCTATGCTTTATACATGTGTTTCACTGTGGTAGTCTGGCCAGGGACTGGGGTCATGATGTGTAACTACAGTGTGATTACTCTATAGTCTGGTCTTACCAGTGAGGGATACACTTCTCATCTTGACATCCAGTACACATATTTCTGATTATCACATCCAGTATGCTTACCCCTCTTGTGGAAGTGTTACAGTTTGCATGTCTATTTTGTTTGATGGATTCTGGGAAATTGTCTACACTTGTGTCAGTGCTAGTATAATACAAAGAGTATAGTGACAAACACCTCAAAAGCTGACTTCACACTTCTTTGGACTGAGATGGTATCCATTACACCCACTGGGCCAGTGGAAACCACAACACACAATGGTGACTCCTTCACAGACATGTTCTACAGACATCTCCGAGATAGCATGGACCATGCAATCACAAATAAAAACAAGACCCTCTCCACCAAGGGGAAGTGGCCTGTCTGGTGGACCCCAGCCATAAACAAACTGTATAACAGATGAAGGATACTAATGCAAGACAGAGCTACATCTCCTAAAGGGAAGGCAGCTGTGATCAGCACTAGTAAAAAGCTACATTCTCTCATAAAGACATCCAAGATCAACTTTGAGACATAAACACCAAAGACGATAAAGATAACCACACTGCCTTCTTCAGTTATGTCAGAAACCTGGGTGGGAACCCTCAGATATGCTCTGAGTTGGTACACAACAACATATATTTCAGTGACCTGACAGATATTGGCAACATTCTGGCAGACAGGTTCAGTGCAATCTTCCCCCTCCCTCACCTCCAAAAGAAGATAGTTATCACAGCTGAATGTAACCTCACTGTCATCTCATATGTCCATGTGAGAGCCGCACTCAGCAAAGACAAGGACACAGCATCAATGGGACCTGATGGTATCCCCAGTTGCATGCTATGTGAACTCCAGAAGGAGCTAAACCCGTATATACAAATGCTATTTAACCTCAGCCTTGCTACAGGATATGTACCTGAACACTGGCGTACAGCAACAGTGGTCCCACTCCACAAAGGAGATGCCTCCACAGACCCTGGGAACTACCACCACACAAGCTTAACCAGCCTTGTCTGCAAAGCTATGGAAAGAGTCATTATGGAGCTCTTAAACAGAGACATTGATGACCTGCAGTCCCTTGATCCCACCCAGTTCAGCTTTGTACAGGGCAGATCCTGCCTTTTGCACCTAGTTGACTACTTTGATACTGTCAGTAGGGCCATTGATGAGGGCTAAGCGGTCCACACAGCCTACCTGCACTTGGCTAAGGCCTTTGACACAATACCCCACTCAGGCATCATAGACAGGCTCAACAGCTGAAATATAGAATCATATGTCACAGGATAGTTTGCAAAATGGCTAAGAAACAGAACCCATAGAGTTTACATTGCAGGTGCCTTGTCAGATTCAGAGCCAGTCACAAGTGGTGTCCCACAAAGATCTGTCCTGGGACCCCTCTTATTTGGCATTTACTTTTCAGATGTGAAAGCAAACATAGGAGGGTTGTGGCTGACAAAGTTTGCAGATGACTGCAACCTAGGCACCATAGTGAATACATCAGCCAGCACACACATCCTACAGAATGCCGTCACAAAGACAGATAGCTGGTGCCAGAACCATGGCCTGAAACTGACTGCAACTGATGTGTAGTCATCCCCTTTGGGAGGAACAAGGTACCCACAAATCAATACATAGACAGCAACCCACTGAGCACAGAAAACAAATCAGACACCTGGGGACACATGTAGATAGTGACATCTCGTTTGACACCCATGTTGCCAAAGTGGTTAGAAAGACTTTCTATCTTGCCCACCTTATCATGAAGGGTTTTCCATCCAGATCACAGGAGGTCATTGTACCACTATACTTCTCCCTTATCAGGCCCATGATTGAATACAAAGCCCCATTTGGTATGTACCTCACCTAGCACTTGCAACAGCTGGAGAGACCCCAAAAGTACCTTACCAAGGAGATCAGGGGTCTACAACACATGTCATATGCTTCCAGACTAAAGGAAATCCAGCTTTATTCAGTGGCATACCGCATACTTACAGGTGACCTATGCCTGACATACAAGACCATGTCCAATCAGGATTTGGTGGACATGCTCCACTGCAGGCAATCCAAATCCACCAGAACCATGGGAGATGAAGATTTGAACCTCAGCACATACATGTATAGGACATGCTGGAGGGACAGAGTCATAACTCAGAGGCTTCTCACACTCTAGCAGAGTATCCCAGTTCATGTTAGACAGAGTCCCTCACTGACTCTCTTCAAGAGAAGTCTGGACAACTGGATGTGGGATTGTAGGTTTACCCCAGGGGTCCTCCCTGTGTCACTACTAGACAGAGGCACAGTCAAGGTATTCAATTATGTACGGGGGTCATAATGTGTCACTACTAAGTGAGAGGCACAATATTCGGAATCTATTCTGTACACTTATTACCAATATAAGGGGTGGCAATAGCCACATCACTATGGCTAGGCTTATAAATGCACTAGGGCAGATAGCCTAGTAGTAAACTATGAAACTATGAAACTATGGTGTATGTGTAGGTATTGTCAGTCAAGCAATATAATGTGGTTTGGGGGGCTTGATATCTTCCTGTCTTCCAACAGTTTTTTGTCTATTCCTTCTAGCATGTCAAGGGATCAGTTGCTAGTGTCCTCTCCTGCTCAGCTGGTGAACCTGGGAATATTGAGGCAATGTTACAATTGACTCATGTACACAGACAACCCTCTCCTTTTCCCACAAAACACAAATACATGCAAGAGATGCAACTATATAGCCAAACTGGAGGCTGTGCTCTCTCAACATAGGACTGGCAAGACCAGAGAGGAGGAGAAGGTAACCACACACACCACAAACCCAGTCTCACATAGCACTATCACAACTTCAAATCATACACATAAACACACAAAGACATACTCGGAGGCTCTGATCACAGATCTACCATACCAGCAGAGGCCACCACAGCAGACACCCAAACAACTGCCTCCACAGGGCACAGCACATGCAACACATAGACCACAGAGTCAGTGTGCCAAACATTCACAGCCCTTAAGGCCAAACACAATGCCAGACACACTCATCATAGGTGACTCCATAGTCAGACACACTGACGTCTCACTCACCAGATTGAGTAAGGAGAAGGTCACAGTAAGCTGCCTATCGGGCGCTGTAATCCACCACATAATGCAAGCCCTCAGGTCACTCAACTGCAAGTACAAGTATGACTCAGTCATTGTCCATGCTGGTGTGAACGACCTGAGATGTACCTCCCTTGACTACATGAAAAGAGACATAGAGGAGCTCTCTGCTTATGTAGCCCAGGCAGGTATGACCCTGACCTTGAGCAGTATCCTACCTTCACCAAGAATGATGCCACAATACAGAGACAAGATGATCAGCTGTAATAATTGGCTTCATCTATGGTGTCATTCAAAGGGGGATCCAATGTCCGTCTGCCTGGGATGACATGCTGGACAAGCCACACTGATTCGCAGGGGACAGCTTGCACCTGTCACCCCTGGGCTTCCAGAATTTGGCTAAGGCTCTTGCCACCCCCACTGTGCCTTTTTTAGGCAAGGCTCAGATTCTAAACCTACCACCCTAGAACACAAAAAAGGAAATAAACTAAGGGAAATGCTGCTCAATGCCAGACGTCTCAACCTCAAGATGCACACACTCGAAGCCCTTCTCAGTATGGAGAACATCGATGTCTATGCTGTGACTGTAACCTGCTTGAAGGCTCCTGACAGCACCCCAGCAGTATCAGGTGTTACCTCATATCATGCGTTCTGGCCCCAAAATCCGGACGACACCAAGAAAGGAGGGTGGGTGTCCATATTCATCACGGACACCCTCACCTCAAGGTTGGTGGCAACACACGATGAATCGGTGACCATCCAGGTGCAATTAGCCGTAGGCAAGACTGCTCGGCAGTTTGTAGCAGGTTACAGGCTACCCTCTCAAACTCAGGAACCTCACACAGCTTTCCTGAAAACACTGGAGGGAATAAATGTATCTCCAAACACCATCATACTGGGTGATTTCAACTATCCAAATATAGACTGGGATCACTACTCAAGCCCCAACACTCTAGGCCAAAGGTTCCTAGAGTTCATTACCTCAAATACCATGGGACAACTAGTCACCATCCCCACAAGAGGAGACAACAACCTAGATCACATCATCACGAACATGGGGTCACAATGTTCAACACCAGAAGTATACCCATCATTGGTGAGATCAGATCATAAACTAATCTCACTGGAAGTCCACATCCTGCCCCCACCCCAGATAAAGAAGACCACAGTGAAGAACTTCTCAGAAGCCGACTTCACACTTCTAAAGACTGGTGTGGTCTCTTTCAAGGCCCCCAAGCCAGTGGAAACCATTACTCAAGCCACTGAATCACTTACAAATGCCTTCTACCAGCACCTGCAGGACTGCATGGATCAGGCAATCCCACACAAAACAAAGACTCTTTGTACCAAAGGCATGCGTGCAGTCTGGTGGACCCCAACCATAAACATGCTCTACATCAGAAGGAAGGAGCTACTACAAGATAGAGCAAAATCTGTAGAAGGGAGGACACCCCTGCTCATTATGAGTAAAGAACTGAGATCTCCCATAAAATCATCCAGGGCACATTTTGAGAAAAAACTCGCTAAGGACTCAGATGACAATCATGAGGCCTTTTTTAGCTATGTTGGAAACCTGGGAGGTGACTCCCAGATATGCTCAGGATTAGTTCATAATGATGTAAAAATCACTGAACCTACAGACATTGGCAACATACTGGCTGACAGGTTCAGTGCAGATTTCTCCCCCCCCTCCCCCCCAAAGGGAGGGATATCTATACCAGGGGATTGTAGCCCCACAAACATCTCAAATGCTCAGGTGAGAACTGCTCTATCCAAGGCGTGAAACACAGCATCCATGGGACCAGATGGTGTCCCCGGTTGTGTGCTCCATGAACTCAATGAGGAATTAAACCTGCAGTTAGGGCAGCTGTTTAATCTTAGCCTCACCTCAGGATACGTACCCAAGGAGTGGCGTACGGCAACAGTGGTCCCACTTCACAAAGGAGGTGCCTCCACCGACCCCGGACACTACCGTCCCATCAGCTTGACAAGCCTGGTCTGCAAAGCTATGGAGAGGATCATAATGGAACTCATAAATGAAGACATAGGGGACTTGCAGACTTTGGATCCAACCCAGTTTGGCTTTGTCAAGGGCGATCATGCCTTTTAAACTTGGTTGACTTTTTCAGAACGGTCACCAAGGCCATTGACGAGGGCAAGGCAGTCCACACAGCCTACCTTGACCTGCCAAAGGTTTTCGATACAATACCCCACTCAGGTATCATTGACAAACTCACCACCTTAAATGTAGACCCATACGTCACAAGATGGGTTACAAACTGGTAAGTGACGGAACCCACAGGGTCAAGGTTGCTGGCGCCATGTCACACTCCAAGCCTGTCACAAGTGGTGTCCCACAGGGCTCAGTACTGGGCCCACTTTTGTTCAGCATCTACTTTTCAGGAGTACAAGCAAACACAGGAGGATTATGGCTGACAAAGTTTGCAGATGACTGCTAACTGGGAACCATAGTTGAAAACCCATCTGACACAGACATCCTTCAGACGGGTCTCATAGAAACGGATAACTGGTGCCAGAGCCATGGCCTAAAGTTAAATGCTAAACAATGCATAGTCATACCCTTCGGGAAGAACAAGGTTACCCCTAGTTCCCATATAGGTGTTACTCCTCTAAGCACAGGAGAGGTTAACAGGGATCTGGGCACCCAGGTTGACAGTAACCTTTCGTTTGACACTCACGTTGCCAAAGTAGTTAGGAAGACCTTCTACATTGCCCACCTGATCATGCAGGGATTCACATCTAGATCAAAGGAGGTCATTGTTCCCCTGTACTCATCACTCATCAGACCAATGATTGAGTACAATGCCCCATTCAGAATGTATCTGACCCGACACCTGCAGCAATTGGACAGGCCCCAAACATTGCTCACCAGAAGGATAAAAGGTCTCAAATGTATGTCTTATGCTGCCCGACTGAAGGAATCCCAGCTCTATTCAGTCGCCTACCATCTGCTCAGAGGTGGCCTGTGCCTGACATACTAGGCCATGTCCAACCCGGAATTAATGAACATGCTTCACCTCAAAACCTCTAAATCCATCTGATCTACAAGGGCAAGAGATGTAAACCTCAACACGGCTATTAATAGGGCGTGCTGGAGGGACAGATTCATCACCCAGAGACTCCCTATGCTGTGGAACATCATCCTGGTACATGTGAGGCTGGGCACCTCGCTGACTTTGTTCGGGAGAAATCATGACCAATGGATGGGAGATCGCAGGTATACCCCAGGGATAACCTCAGTGTCACTGCTTGACAGAGGCACAGCAAAATAATGGGCATATTATCCTTAGAACTGAAGGGGTGGCGGAAGCCACAAAACTCTGGGCTAGGCTTATATATGCCCTAGGGCAGATAGCCTAGTATGAACCTATGAACCTATGAACATGGGCCTGGTGCGGTTCCTGCTATTAGGACAGTGGTCTGCAGCAAGCTATTTAGTAGTAGGCAGTTTTAGCAATTGGTATTTGACCATGGCTAATCCATGTTGCTTCTTGTTGTGGTACCAACATGGGGGTGTGGTTATCCATGACATTTATTGCTAGTCACCCTCGTTTTGTAGCTTGTTCCATGTTTTGGCACATGTACATCCCTGTATGAGGTGTGACCTGGTAGTGTTAGGGTGCTGGTGTGGCCTTTGACCCAGTTGTCTATTACAGCACTGATATCTACATCCTCTATACTGTGTGCGTTTACACTGCACACATCTTGCTGTTTATACTTCTGGCATTGGGTAGCATTACATCTAGGTTCCTATCCCTTGTGGTACCTATGAATGTGGGTTTGTGTTTTTGTGGTTTGTGATAGGTGAGGGTGGATGTTAGTCAGGGTCCTCAGGTGTGCATATGGTACATGGTGTTACATTACTTGACACATGGCATTCATGCCTCAGGTGGTGCTGCAGGGCTGCCTCTGTCAGATGCACATACTACACTCCCTGTACATGTTTGGAAGCAGGCTGTGTCATGTTAGGCATCCCTGTTACTATATAAGTGAGTCAGAGTGGGTATCAGTCCCAGTGTTCCTACTGACCAAGTGTATGTGCTATGCGTTGCCTCTTTGCCAAGGCCAGGGCATACAAGGCACGCCTCCTTCTGCCTACTGGGGCAAGGTCAGGTTGTTCCTCCTCCGAGTCACCCTCTGCCTGTGGTGGCCTTGGCAATGGTGGGGGTATGTTTGGCCCAGCCCTATGCTGGTCCTGCTGCAGCTGTTTCCGCAGGATCATATTATGTAGCATAGCACATATCATGATCATTTGGGTACATGTAGTTGGTGTGTACTGCAAGGCTCCACCAGATGTGTCCAGACACCGGAACCATGACTTGAGCAGCCCAAACACATGCTCTATGACATTACGTGTTTGTGCGTGTGCCTCATTATGTCGTTCCTGTTCAGGTGTGTGTGCATTTCTGATGGGTGTCATCAGCCATGGCTCAAGTGCGTAACCTGCATCCCCCACTAGGTGCCCGTGTGGGAAGTCCCCACTGGCAAATGATTGGTACAGCTGTGTCAGATGCCAGATGTGGGAATCGTGGTAGCTCCCAGGGCAGCCAGCACACACATTCATTATTATGCCCTGGGCATCACACACAACCTGGCAGTTGATGGAGGGGAAGCCCTTGCGGTTCATGTAGGCTCTACCCCGCTCACCGACTGGTGCTTTGATGCATATGTGCGTGCAGTCTATTGCACCCAATACCTCAGGGTATCCCGCTATTTGCTGGAAGAGATGCATATTGCTGGCCACAACCTCACGGGCATTGGGGAAATATACATGATCACCGACATGTGCTGACATGGCATCCAGGAACTGGTGCAGTACCCTGGAGGCTGATGCCTGTGATATCCCCATCATATCACCAGTTGGTCTCTGGAAGGTACCTGTTGCTAGTATTCTTAGGCCAACACATACCTTGGTTTCCACTGGGATGGGTTCCCCTCTGTTGGTTCTGTGTGTGAGGCGTGGCCTGCACAGCTCACCAGTTTGCTGCAGAAGGTCTCTGTCCACTCTGTAGCGCTCTACTATCTCCAGCTCATGTAACCCATGGTAGGTGACCCTGGGCCTGTATACTCTTCTCCTTCTCCTCACTCTGGGTTGTCTGTCAGCATCTGCATTGTCACCACCCTCAGCAATTCGCCTATGCCTGATTATAACAGCTATGGCAGCCCCTAGCATTTCTGCTCTGAGCTCAGCTTTTTTCAGTTTTCAATTCTGATAGCTTACTTTCTTGCAGTATCTCTTGTGAGAAACACCCTGCACTGCTCTTTGCAGTGTTTTAAGTGCTGGATTGGGCTTCTAGTCTGCCTGTGTAATTGCCTGCTTCCAATTGTTTCCACCAATTAACTCCAGCAGTATCCTCTGGCAGTTTCCCTGTATTCCGGTTGTTTCCTTTTTCCTCTCTGTTTCCTGAGGGGAAGCAGTGTGCACACCAGCTTAAGCACGCTCACAGTTACTTAAATGCGCGCACACATCCTTACATGGTGTTAAACGCACGCACACATCCTTACACGGTGTGAACTTGGCTGATTCATGTTAAAATGCGTGCACACTGCCTTCCACACGTGCACGCCCACGCAAACCGTTGCAAATGGTTTGCAACACGCTCCCACATGTTGAACCTGCCTTACACGCGCGCACACGCGCGCATGCACGTATATCAAGAAAGTTTGAGTGTAGGGATAGTGTGCACCCTCTGTTTCTTGACTTTTCTAGTGTTCTGTTGGGTCACACCTCTCTCCCTGATGTCTGTCTGTCATCTGTCACCTTACATTGCCCTCCAATCTGATACATTTATTTCTATCATTCCCCCCATGATGTCACCTACCTCTTACTCTGTTCCTCCCCCTTCTATAACTCTTACACTACTCAGAAAGTGCTCATTACCTATGTGGCAGTGTGATTCAGTATTGTAACCCTCATTTACATAGGATTGCCTAGTAATGCTTAGTTACATGTCTTACACGGAGCTTCCCCCCCTTGACAACCATTAAACAGAGGCCATATTGCTTTTGGTCTACAAGTCCCTCCATTGACATTCCATGTAATACATAAATCCCACAATTGTGGGCTTATAAGCTTCGGTTTTCAGTTTTAGGCAGCGCACCCCGTTTGCACGGGTGTGCGCTGCAGTTAAACATCAAAAACCCGTGGGAAAAAAAAAAGTTATATAAAATATTTTTGCAACACTTTTTAATGCCAATGGCCACATATTTGGCCATTGGCATGCTAAATGAACCATATGCACCCTTTATTTGGAGCTGACATAGCTCCGTTTTCAATTTTGCAGAAATGTACTCAGTTGTCAGCTGAGTACATTTCTGCAGCGAACACGTCCGTTACACGGACTGGTTTTGGCTTCTTGGATCGCTCAAATACCTCATTTGCATATCTTTGAGCTGCAAATGAGGTACTGAGCATTTCCACGCCCAGTCCGTGTAAGAGACGTGTTAGCTGTCTCTTACACAGAGGTTTGGGCTGTTCCTGGATCAGGAGGCTTACACAGAGGCTTACACTACTCTAAAACTCCGTGTAAGCCTTCCTGAATCCTGCCCAATTTCATATTAATCTGTGATTGATACTTTGACTTGTTTCAGATTTTATGCACTTTTATTGTAGCAGACAAATTATTATTACACAAAGACCATTTTTGTACCCATAAATTAATTTCTTATATTTATTTATCAGTTTGATTATCAGGTTTTTGAACTGGTACAGAACCATTTTCACCCAGGACCCCTGGAACAGGCACAGTCCAGAGTAATAAAACAAATATTATTACGCAGGACTTGAAAAATAATTTGCACAAAGTTCCATGAAGTTCATGGCATATACAAAACAAACTTTCATTTACATGAAGTACAATAGTACATGCAAGTAAATGATACACACAATAGATACACTGAGTTAATGTAATGGGAATGAACAACAATAAAGGTGTTGTAGGTATAGATAACTTATTTATATTTTAAAGTAGACAGTAGTAAGCAGAAGTATTTATCAACCCTGAGAGAGTAAATCATATAAAATAATGAGAGATAAATCAACAGAAATAAGACCATGTTGAAAACACTCATTAACTTAAACCATTAGCATTATACCTCAAACTGGAAAACACTTAGAGGCATATGTACAAAGTAGAATAACTTAAAATAATGTCACATATCAAATAGTGTGAATGATTGGTGGGTGGGGGCCAGTTATCCATCATCATTACTACATTGCTCTCTGTAAGACTCTGTAAGCTTTTTTTAATGGAAGTTTGGAAGTTTAGGAACAACAAATTAATTTTGGATATTATTAGGCCTGCAATTTCAGGCAACTGGGGAAGGTGTAAATGACTTTTTAGTACTATTTATTGTGAATTTTATCTAGTGCCTCTACCTACATACAGCACCCTATATACCGTATAATCCCATTGTATAATATGAAATAGTAATACAACATAAAGCAGCATGTACTGATTCTATAATACAGTTCAGCTCTGTGACCAAATATCACCAAAGAAAACCAATAGCACAAGTGACAAGGAAACAATAACAGAGCAATAATTAGTGAAAAGCAGAATATTGAGGTATTGTGCAACGTATGTACTTCAAGGTTAAAAATAAACACCTATAATGAAACTTCATCAGATATTTTTCATTGGCATCTGCATGTGGTTCCATACATCTTTAGTATGTTAATATACTTCATTACCTCATGTGCCTGTCAGATTATCCGGCAATATTTCTTCTTCTGGCTTTTCCCGGTTTGGGGTCGCCACAGTGGATCACCTGTCTGCTCATGATTGGCAGTGGAGTTTTATGGTGTCGAGTTGCCAGCCCAGTGCCCAACTTTCCACAGAAGGCACACACATGCACACCTAGGGCCAATTTAGAGTGTCCAATCCACCTACAGCATGTCTTTGGGATGTGAGCGGAAACCAGAGCACCCAGAAGAAACCCACGCAACCACAGGGAGGACATGCAGACTCCTCACAGAAGGCACCCCAGCTGAGGATTGAACTGGAGAACCTCTTGCTGTGAGGCAGCAACGCTAACCACTGCACCACCATGGCCGCCCATTATCTTGCAATGCTAATAGATGGAAATTCATCCAAAATTACTATACCTTGTTAGTCCAACTCTTGTCACAGACCTAAATATACCCCCTTATCTCAACCAAGGAGCCAAGTTTAAAAAAAAATTCTCTTTCTAGTTATTCTATGACTGTCTTTTGTATTATTAACAAATAGAACCACTGAAGTTAATGTATTCAAAGCTATTCCTAAGGCAAAGGAAAAATGCAACTGATGAAATACTCTAGGCCTGGAAGATAAGAAAAATCACTACAGCCAGTTAGCAGATAAAATAAGAATGTACACTCACAGCATTTTTCCTGCTGGATTCACTATAGAAATGATAAGAAGTGGTGCCTAAACACACCCAAACCTGCCCTGAGATTTATCACTAACATAAAAGTTCTTGGTTTCCTGTGTCCCAGGCAGGTATGAATCTAGCCTTGAACAAAAAATGATTGACTTCAACAACTGGCTTAGTTTCTGGTATCGCAACAAGGGTATTCAATATCTGTCAGTCTGGGGAGACATGACTGATAAACCATGATGCTTTTCCAGAGATGGTTTGCACTTGTCACTACTTGGTTTCCTGATACTGGAAAATACCTTATCTATCCCCATAGTACCTTTTTAGGCTTTGCCAAATTGTTATACCCTCAAACATAATAAAAATCTCTCACAACTACCTAAAGGTACTGCTGCTCAATGCTAGGAGTTTAAATAAAAATATGCACTCCCTGGAAGCACTCCTCACCCTAGAGAATGCAGACATATGTGCAGTAATGGAAACATGGTTCAGAACCATGGAAAGCACCCAACTATCAAAGGCTACAATGCCTTTCATACATTTTGATTCCCCTCAGCTCAGGATAAAACAAAGGCAGGAGGTGTCTCAGTGTGTTCATAAAGGACAAGTACACTGCCAGACTGGTCGAACAAAATGACTCACTTAAGCTGCTCCATGACCAACTGACCATAGCCGCAACCTCCTATCATATTCTTGCTAGCTAACATGAGCCTGGAAAACCACACCTCCTACCTGAACTTACTGGAATCTCTTAACATTCAGCCTAACACCATACTTATGGGTGACTTCAACTACCCTTCCATAAACTGGGAGACTTATATGACCCATAATTTATTTGTCAGAGGTTTTTGGACTTCATCAATGCAAACATCCTGGAGCAATTAGTTAGCTCCCCAACTAGAGGTGCAAATATCCTAAACCTAGTTCTCATGAACATAGGGCATGCTGTTCCTTCCCATGCATTAATGCATCCCTGGTAAGATCTGACCACAAAATGATCTCCTTTAGTGTTAAAACTAACCTAGAACCCCCATCAAACTTAACCTGTTAAGAACTTTGCTAAGGACAATTACCCCAAACCAAGTGACAGCTTATTAAACTTCTAAGCTATTCCGAACCCAGATGGCATTGAGGCCTACTCTGAGCTGTACATAAAGCACTGTACAACCACATTCATAGCTGCATACAGGAGGCAGTACCTGTTTGAGTCAAATCTATGATTACTGGCAAAAATAAACCAACCACACTGGTGGATCATTAGCATAAGTAGGCTTACTCAACAAAAGGAAAAAATCCACTCCAAAGCCAAGAAGAAAAAGACAAAACAGTGTAAAAAGACACTTACCTAGCTAAACAAACAAATTAGAGAGCTGGTCAAATCTGCTAAAGCAAACTGTGAGGCAAAGATAGCCTCTCAGGTGAAAGCTAACCATAAGTCTTTTTTTAAATTATGTTCATAACCTCAGAGAAATGCTCAGCAATGTACAGAGTTAATCATGAATGGCAACACTTACATCCAGCCTGGAACCACAGTGAACCTCCTGGCTTGACAAGTTCAGTTCAAACTTTTCCCCCCAACACCTCCTACCATATCTAAAGTAATACCTGCAACTACCCCCTACTGGTTATTACTATGGAACAGATCCATACTGCACTTGCTAATGCCAAAAAGACAGCCACCATGGGTCCTGACAGCATTCCAGGATGCTTATTAAATAGCTTAA
>NC_056727.1:1167397033-1167399533 GCF_019279795.1 Protopterus annectens
GTACAAATTTAACTGGAAATACTTACATAGAGCATTTTTAACACCAGATAGAATTAAAAAGATCAGTACTACTACAAATGGTTTTTGTTGGAGTTGTGAAAAGTCAAACAAAGCAGACTGGATTCATGTTTTTTATGAATGTAATAAAATTAAATCATATTGCAATGGAATCAATCATTTTTACAAGCGTTATTTAATGAATCCTTTACCTTAACTAAAGCTTTGATTATACTAAATGTAAATGAAGGTCCCTACCTGAATAAGATAAATATGTATTTGTTATGAACAATACTTGCTATATCTAGGAAATGCATAACCAGAAGTTGGAATTCAAATACACCCCTGACCTTGGAAGAATTCTATACTTTACTGAAGACAACTGCATCGATGGAAATAAAAATCAACGATCTACGAATCTATCCCAGGCCATTGGTAAATAATCCTTGGAAGAAAGTTGTATCTTTGTTGGACACTCTGCAATAATCAATATTGTATCTCTGATAACTGATCTGTTAATTCTATATTTAATAACATACAGTATATATAATTGAAAGTCAGGCTGTTGTAAATATTGTATATAGTTGTTTAAAATGATATTTAAAAATATTATGTAAATGTTATTTTAATTGAAAATAAAAAACATTTTGAGGAAAAAAAAATAACTTGAGATCTCACAAGAATGACCTAATGTAGTAAAACAAGGGTTTAAATCATGTCTGTCACTAAATGTATAACTAAAAATTGCCAGTCGCAAGTAACTTGTTTATATGCTTGAGTGTGTTCAGTAAGCCTACAGGTGAACACCTTCCTTTTTGGTTGCTGATTAAAACAGACCAAATAATTCCTGCCCATTCAGATGCTACAGGCTTACTTTATGCATTCTGTGCTACTAAGAGAATATTTTGACATCCCACAGTGACATAAAGTCTGTAATTAATTGTTGCTATATTACAGTAGATCAAATAATTCCCAGCACTTCACACATTACAGAGCTCTCCAATCATTCTTATTCTAGTAAGCAGCTCTCCTCCTTCCTCCCAGTGACATAAGGAAAGTCTGTAATTAATTTGTATGATATTATGGTGGCCCAAATGGCTTGCTCCAGGCATATTAATGTTACTAAGGAAGTCTGCCACCTCTCATAGTGGCATAAAGGAAGTCTCTAATTAATTTATACAATATTACAACACACCAAGCAATTCTTGCCCCTTCAAATATTATAGACTTGCTCCAGACATTTCAATGCTACTTAGAGGAATCTCCTACCTTCCCAGAGTGACAGAAAAAAAAATTCCACGATTCCCACTCATTTAGACATTGCAAGATTGCTCCACATATTTTTACAGTACTAGGGAGTTTCATACCCTCCAACAGTGACATACAAAAATTGTATTTCACTTGTGCAATATTACCACAGACCAGATAATTCTGGCATCTTCAGATCTAACAGTCTTGCTGTGTGCATTTTGTTTTTGCCACAGTGAAATAAACTCTAGAATTAAAGATCTAGTTCAAGTGATGAACACATATAGTACCTTTGATGACTAATTTCCTAGAAAATAAAACACTCTGTAGATCATTTATGTAAAATATAACAACAAAGCAGTTCAGTAACATAGCTATATCTAATTTTCTGCATGCTGTTGTTTACATTTATAATTCCCCCATCTATTTTGCAATATAACACCATGATTTCTTACTTTTCATGTATTTGTCTGTTTACTTGTTTGAGTAAAAAGTGTGATCATCAGTCAGACTGAAACCTCTCCAGCTTTCAAGTTCTGTGTGTGCCTTTCTAACTGAATTGCCATGATGAACAAGAAGAAACTGGCTTCATAGTTATATTTCACCCTTAGCCCCTGAACAACTACATCACTTCGATTCTCACGCCTGGGTTCAGGATTGTATGGGCTGGTCACTCCTTACTACCATCCTTCTATGCTCTACTGCATCAAAACCTCTTTGGAGCAGTGCATTTAATCTTTTTTTATGCTATGAACTAATACCTGGTTTTATGGTTTGATCAAACATCTCACTGTGTGAATACTTCTTGTGGATAAAATAGCCACTTTATGTGGGATGGAGGTGAACACAATATTTATTGTGTTCACTAGGACACATAAACTACACAGATACTCAGGATACTGCCAGCCTTCATGAGCTCTTCACTGTGATGAAATTCAGAGAGAAATAAAGCACACAGATCTCTAACAACCTCCCCACCCACTGAGAACCATAACAATTCAAAAACTAGATGATCCAGACCAGATGAATATCAGTGAAACACACTTTTTGTTGCATCACAACTTAACACAAAAGACTGGTTTCACCCAAAGACTTCATCAGTTCATTTTTAAACTGACAAAGCCTTTGGCCAAAATTGGTCTTTTCTCATCCTTTTAGGTGCATCAGTAACAGACATTCTCTCAGTTTTTCCTATGCTGGCTCTTTTTGTAGAATACTTTTTATCGAAATTAGCTTTGTGGTCCTGTCCCTCTGT
>NC_056727.1:1167402033-1167469533 GCF_019279795.1 Protopterus annectens
GCTTTTGACAGTTTTAATAGTAATCAGCCCTATGTCTGGTCTATCAAAATGTACTGCTTTGCAAGCTTCACTTTAGAGTGGGCCTTTCTGTCACATTTGCACAGTATGCCAGTGGGAACAACCTAAGGATTATTTCATATTTTGAATACTTTATCACACAGTGGCTTAGTACTAAGGTTTCTGTCTCACAATGCTAGACATACCACTCAACTGTTTATGATTTTCATGGATGCCCCTGGTTTTAACTCAAATTTTAGTTCTGTCCCTCTTAATCCCTCCTAAAACTGGTGACTTTTGGAAAAATTGTGGTGAATTATCCTTAATAAAAAATACAATCATTCTTTTACTTTAGAAAATGCATGTTAACGCATATTCTCTAATTTTATCAATGTGTTAAGTTAATAGTGCTAATATTTAAAAAACATCCCTGATTATTTCTGGATGTGTATCTAATTCTGTTTAGATTAGGGATACCGCTTTAATGTCCAAAAAGGAACATTTTTGTGGAAATGTAGGATTTTGCAGAACAAGCCATATACATAGCTAATGCAAAGTACAGCACATTTTTTTTGCCAAATTAAAAACGTCTTCTAGTATTTTAGTTGTTTATGCCATTTCAAATGATATGTAGTTGTTTCATACACAAAATAATTGTTTCCACACAACTATTAAAGAACTATTAAAGAAAATTTAGGACATATTCAATGACAGAGGGACAATATTTTACTTAAAAACTAAAAAGTAAAAAATAAAAATAAAAATATATAAAACAAAAAAGATTTTTTTAATAAAGAATGCTTTTTATTCAGTTGCTCTAAAAAATGAAAAAAATAAGGAAGGAGAGGAAGAGTGAAAACTTTGCAAAAGAAGCACAGACAAGCTGATTTCAGAAGACCATTTGATGTTGGTTTTGCTGATTCCTGCTACTGCTTCTGTTTCCTCATTACCACAAGCAGCAGGACTTTCTGAATGGCGATCACCGTACAGTGTAGAATGGGGAAATTTACCATTCTGTTCACTGTAGTGCAATCTCGGAGTTGGTATATTTAAGTAGCAGGGGGTACATGGGGTACAGGGAGTTTTGCCACCTGCAAAAACAGAAAAGAAAATGTTTTTTTCTTTTTAGATTTTTTTTTATGTTCGATGTTGCAGAACTTCAGTCATCTGATCTTCCAAGATCTGATAATCGATGTTCTGAAACTTCGATCATCTGAAATAGACCCGATAATAAACATCTTTTTCCTGACACACCATGCCCATCTTTGCTACTATAATCCTTATTATGGTGCCTTCAGGGCGAACAGCTTCAACACACTGAAACTCTTTTGTGCTGATGCACATCTGGAAATATATCCAAATAATAAGGAACCAAAAGCCTATTGTGATACCTTACTCCATAAAACATTTATAGAGGTGACATGATAATACTGGCCTGGTATGTTTTAGAATGAAGTGCTGTAGCAATGGGAGACACATACACTAAGATGTACCACATGCCTTGTCAACCTTCCATATGTGGAAGAATTACAGTGTAATGTACCACATGCCTTGTCAACATTCCACATATGGAAAAATTACAGTGTAGTATACCACGTTACCACGTCTTGTCAACATTCCACATGTGGAAGAATTACAGTGTAGTGTACCACATGCCTTGCCAACATTCCACATGTGGAAGAATTACAGGGCAGTGTACCGGGTGTACTTTTGAAGAATGAAAGTTCACTACTTCGAACTTCAAAAGTATACCTACACTAATGCGAAAGTGCACTTTCACAAAAGTGCACTTTCATGAACCCGTTAGACCGAACGGGCTAGCAGTCATGGACCTTAGGGTTAGGGCATGGGTCATGGTAAGGGGATAGCCCTACTAGCTACCCCCTTACCCTAACCCTTGCCCTAACCCTAAGGTTCATCAATACCGCACGACAGTGGAAGACATTCCAAATCGGGCTATGTCCTCCACTGTGGTGCAATAGTAATGGATCTTAGGGTTAGGGCACGGGTTAGGGTAAGGGGATAGTTAGTAGGGCTATCCCCTTATCTTGACCTGTGCCCTAACCCTAACCCTAAGTTCCGTGACTATCACACAACAGTGGAAGACATTACAAATCAGGCTATGTCCTCCACTGTGGTGTGATAATCACAGACCTAAGGTTTAGGGCACGGGTTAGGGTAAGGGGATAGTTAGTAGGGCTGTCCCCTTACCTTGACCCGTGCCCTAACCCTAAGGTCCATGACTATCGCACCACGGTGGAGGACATAGCCCGTTTTTCAATGTCCTCCATTGTGGTGCAGTAGCTTCAGTCTAGTGAGCTTAAGCGAAAATGCACTTTCGTTAAAGTGCACTTTCTCTTAAGTGGGGATGTACTTTTGCATTTTGAAAAAGTGAAATTTCGTTATAGGAAAGCACACCCAGTGTACCACATGCCTTGTCAATATTCCACATATGGAAGAGTTACAATGTAGTATTCCATTCCTTTTATTTGGACAACAAAGCAACAACGCATTTCAGTACCAGATATCAGACTGTACAATATATTATTATCTTGGGATTGTAGTCTGCATATCTTTTGCAAAAAAAAAAAAAAAAAAAGAAAATTAAGATATGCTATCAGTTAGTTAGTTAACTGGGATAAAAAAACTTACTCAGGAGAGAGCATTTCAGCCACTGCCTTTGCAAATTCTATTGTTAAGCAATCAGTTTATATATTACAGATCTTAAAGATGTAAAGAATGCACAGAAAGTCAATAGCAGAGAAAGCCTGGAAGATGAACTTAATACTGCACAGAGAATTCAGTAAACCACAATAAGCACATTACAACTCTTATTTTGTAACCAAAACAAACAGTAAACTGCCATTTAAGTCATCTTAAATTAGCTTCAAAGATTAACACATAAAGGATTCAAGTAGCAGAACTGAAAAGGTTTTATTTTTAAGTCTGCCAGTATGGGTTTTGCAAGAAACTGTACAACTAGTTTTCATTACGTTTGTAGTGTCTCAGATACAGCAATTACCAAATCTGGGCTAATTGGAATGTATGCATGATGTCATTTGTCCATGACAGATTACCAGAGGAACACATTTATAATAGTATAGTGGTGAGCTTCATCTCATAGGTCTGGATTTGATTTCCTCAGTTCACTTTGTCTGGTATGTAACTCTGAAAAGGTCAGTTAACTAGACAGCTCTCCTACGCCGCCACTGAGAATAGGTCTCAGTGAATGCAGACAACATGGCTAAATAAATACACACATTTACAAATACAAACTAATAATAAACATAGTTGAGAATAGTAGAAATGTCAGTATTTTATAATGAGTCACGGGTATGTAAGTTGAACCCAGATCACTGTTAAGGGTCATATTTCTCCTACTTTTTAACATCAGATGAGTCATGGCAGAATGTAAAACTCTGGCTCTGTTGTATGTAGGATGAGTAATTTCTATGAAAGCTGGAAAATTATGATAAAATGTTCAATGTCATAGAGAACAGCTGCTATACTGAGGAGTTCTGAGGTCTGTTTCAAGTACAGATTATGTCTTGGCAATAGGAATAGTGGCTACTGATTGGGGGATAGGAAAGACAATGTAATAGTTTGGCTGACCTAGTGTCGTCTAAACAAGGTAGATGAAATTATAAAAATGTGCATATTCTATAAAATTGCAGTGGTGTATTGCTTCCTGCTGAGGCAAAAGACACTTCTTGGTTGTATTTTATGTATGTGCCTATTATATTTGTTCATTTTATTTATCTATGCTTTGTTGACCATGTTAGTCCCACTGGACTAGTGGCCTGTTTCCAGGGGATATCTGAGGTTTGCTCATACTGTTAAGGGGAAATTTGGCTGGGACACCATGAAAATCCCCTTACTATTTTTGATAAGTGCTGTGTGAAGTTTTACATCCCCCAAGACTAGCATAAATTCCATAGATGGGACCTCAAGTTGAGAGCATTTCAAGTCAACAAAGGTAGTTTCTGTGAAAGCAAAAAGATCAGGTAATGTTCGCTGAAACTACTTTCACTGACAGAGGAGATTGTCTTTTTCTCCACTGTTGTGCAACCTCAGAGCTGATATATATATATATATATATATATATATATATATATATATATATATATATATATATATATATATATATATATATATATATACACACATATATATATATATATATATATATATATATATATATATATATATATAGGTGATGCAGGAGATCTTGCTCCCCTTCCAATATTCTCCGAGGGTAGCTTTAGTGAACATTTTGCAATTTGTTTTCATTTGCCAAAAGTACCTTCGGCAACTCAGCATGAATCCTTCAAGTTAATGTCTCATTTGAATGTAATACTGAAGGTTGTAGGTCAATATAGAGATTATTGTGAGATGATATGAAGATTACTGACCATCATTCCAAGTCCCACGTGGTTGCACTCCTCAATCCTTTGCCTTTGCAATAAATACCTTCTCTTTTAGTACATCACATTCTACAACACAGTCTAGGAGTGGAAGTATAATTAGCTTTGATACATCCTTTGATTTATCCATTATTATCAATGTCTCCTTGAAAACTCTAAATCTGTTAAACAAATGACCTAGAACACTGTGAAAACACCCAAACTCTCACTGCTATTTTGCTACTATAAATGAATCTTTGAATCACAACAGCCCACATTTATGCATGTGGAGGAGCAAATCCCACAGTTATAATGACAGGTACACGTGACTCTCTGGAGGTACTTATATTTAGGTAAAAGTGGCACTTCCTTTCTATTTGTGATGATACAATGCTGCATTCTTACAATATTTGTGCTAGGAAATCATGTAGTTATGCATGTCTACTCAGGACATGTAAAAGCTGAATGTGATTACTACTGCATACAAGTATTTGTAATAACTCTATCACAAAAAATGTTTTGACTGAGTCAGAAAGATTTAAAGGAGACAGTGAGTTGTTCTGCTCACAGTACAATTCAATCAGTCCTACGTCAGGCCAACTTGAATGTATATAAACTGTCCATATGACATTAATAATTAGGAGAACCAAACCAGTTCTTCTTCCATACTTTTTAAATGGCTTAAACCCATATGCTATTATACAGTACTCTGCTGATTACCTTACGTTTCACTTATCAGTTCAGTATTTGTAATGACATGAGTGGAAAAAATACATTCTTTAGTGTCATCACTGAACCGAACAATGATCTGATGGAACTAACATCTTTAATACATTACTGTTTTAAGAAGATTCATGTTTTAATTACATGTGGCGGGTTCTGCACAAAAAGAAACAATCATTTACACCTGACCATTCTGCCTAAGTACCATTGGGCCAGATTCATGAAGGCTTGCATGGAGTCTAAGAGTAGAGTAAGACTCCACGCAGCCAACATGTCCGCCGAGCGATCTAGGAAGAGCCGGCAGAGGCGTGCAACAGAGCTCCTAAAACGACTCTTACACGGACAGGGCTAGGTTATGCAAATTACCTCATTTGCTGGTGAAAGCCATGCAAATGAGGTAAATTTGCAATACAGGAAACCCTAACCTGTCCGAGTAAGAGTAATGTTATTTGCAATAATGTACTCCATTGACAACTGAGTACTGTTCTGCAAATAGCAAAACAGAGCCATGACAGCTCCAAATAAAGGCTGCATCCAGTTGAGGAAGCATGCCAATGGCCAAATATATGGCCATTGGCTATGTTCCCCGATGCAAAATTAAAAAAAAATATATTTTTTTTTACCTCGATCTCTGAAGTTTAAGCGTAGCGCAGCAACGCACAAATGTGCTGCACTCTGAAAACCAGAAAACCAGAAATTAAAAGCCACAAATAGGGATTTTATAGCAAATCATAAGTTTCAATGCAAGTGAATGGCAGGCTGAAGACAACATGGCAACCGAGTAGAGGTAGCTAAGGGGGGAAGCTCAGTCTAAGAGATGTAACCAAGCATTACTAGGCAATCCCATGTAAATGAGGGTAAGGATACTGAATCCCAAGTTTACATAGCAAATGAGCACAGTCAGTGGAGTGTATGAGTAGGAAAAGGGGAGTAACAGAGTAGAAGATAGGTGACATCACAAGGGGGGTATGTATGAAAGAATGTAAGCTCATTGCAGCAGAGTGGCATGTGTTTGCTGACAGTTACTCATCACTGGAAGAGGTGTGTCAACAGGTATCCTAGCTAAGGCAAGAAATAGAAGGTGTATGCCATGGATAACACTAAAGTTTCTTGTTGAAATGCCTGCAAAGTGTTTGTGCGTGGGTGCACGCCTGTATATCCGAGTAAGACTGTGTGCGCAGGTGTGCACCTGTGTGTGCGCGTTTAAGCTGGAGTAAGTATGTGTAAGGTTATTTAAAGTTGTGTAAGTGCATTTGCACCTGTGTGCATGCGTTTAAGCAGGAATTAGCAAGTATTAGGCCATGTAAGCATGTGTGTGCACGTGTGAGCTGGTGTGTGCATGTTTGCGCTTCTGTGCGTAGCACTACCCCCCTGTGGAAACAGAAAGGGAAAAGGAAGCACAACAAATAGTAGGAAGTTAACCAGGGAGAACTAGCAGAGCTAGCAGGTGAAAACAAGCAGAATCAGGCAATTACACAGGCAGTACACTAGCCCAGCCCAGCCCAGTACTTAAAACTTTGCAAACAACTTTCCACCATGTTTTACCAAACCACAAGAAATAAAATCCACTGTTGGCACAATAAAGGTTGTCCTCCAACACCACAATACTAAAGAAAGGCGAACTCTTCCAAAATAAAACCAAAGCTCTTTATTTCCACATAAAGCAACCAGATTGAATGCGCTTTCATCTCGAATCGCGAGACTTCATCAGAATCAAGATGACGACCAGTCCACTGTTGTAGCTTTTACTACTTGAGTGGATAATTTCTTGCTATTATTTGCACTGCAACTGTTTCCACCATGTTTTCCTCAGAGACACTGCAACACTGCAGTAAACTAAGAGAAGTGAAAACTTAAAAAGCTTTACAGAGACAAAGAAATGTTAGGGGCTGCCATTGCTGTTATAGGGCGACATATGCAACATGCTGAGGGTGGTAACAATGCGAATGCTGCTGAGCAACCCCCAGAGAGGAGACAAGGGAAAAGTGTACAGGCCCAGGGTAACCTACCAGGGGCTACATGAGCTGGAGATAGTGGAGCTCTATAGAGTGGACAGAGACCTCATGCAACAAATTGTTGAGCTGTGCAGGCCACCCCTCACACACAGAACCAACAGAGGGGAACCCATCCCAGTGGAAACCAAGGTATGTGTTGGCCTAAGAATACTAGCAACAGGTACCTTCCAGAGACCAACTGGTGATATGATGGGGATATCACAGGCATCAGCATCCAGGGTACTGCACCAATTCCTGAATGCCATGTCAGCAAATGTCACTAATCATGTATATTTCCCCAATTCCCGTGAGGTATTGGCCAGCAATATGCGTCTTTTCCAGCAAATAGCGGAATACCCTGAGGTAGTGGGTGCAATAGACTGCACGCACATACGCATCAAAGCACCAGCCGGTGAGTGGGGTAGGGCCTACATTAACCACAAGGGCTTCCCCTCCATCAACTGCCAGGTCATGTGTGATGCCCAGGGCATAATACTGAATGCGTGTGCTGGTTGCCCTGGAAGCTACCATGATTCCCATATCTGGCATCTGACACAGCTGTACCAGACATTTGCCAATGGGGACATCCCTCATGGTCACCTAGTGGGGGATGCTGGATATGCACTGGAGCCGTGGCTAATGACACCCATTAGAAATGCACACACACCTGAACAGGAATGCCATAATGAGGCACACGCACAAACATGAAATGTAATCGAGCATGTGTTTGGGCTGCTCAAGTCACGGTTCCAGTGCCTGGACACATCTGGTGGAGCCTTGCAGTACTCACCAACTACATGGACCCAAATTGTCATGGTATGTGCTATGCTACATAATATGATCCTGTGAAAACAGCTGCAGCAGGAGCAGCATAGGCCCGGGCCAAACAGCCCCCCACCATTGCCAAGGCCATCACAGGCAGAGCGTGACTCAGAGTAGGAACAACCTGAGCCTGCCCCAGTAGGCAGAAGGAGGCATGCCCAGTATGCTTTGGCCATGGCAAAGACGCAACACATAGCACATACACTGGCTCAGTAGGAACCCTGGAAATGATACCTCTCTCTGACTCACACATATAGTAAAAGGGATGCCTAACTTGACACTACCTGTTTTCAAACATGTATAGGGAGTGTACTATGTGCATCCAACACAGGCAGCCCTGCAGCACCACCTGAGGCATGATTGCCATGTTTTAAGCAATATAAAGCAGTGCTAAACAGCTTTTATCGCTATTTAGTATATGTAAACAAAACTGCACACACTAACTAGCACAACTTTGGGCAATGTTGAGCAATATTGGACAATGTTCAGCAATGCTGGTTAATGTTGAGCAATGTTGGGCAAGTTTGGTCAAAGTTGGGCATAGTTGAGCAAAAGCAGGTAAACATGGTCAAATCTGCTTTATTGGTCCTTAAGCAGTCTGGTCTGCCCAGTATGAAAATATAAAGCAGTGACAGGCCTCAAACCCAGGATACTGTGCACTATAATAACACTACTGAACCACCAAACCATGACAGCATTTCACTGGCCAGCTTCTATGAAGAAATGTTGATAAGTCTATGCAAAGTGTCTCATGGAAACCCTGCAGGCACAGCATAATCCTTGTCGAGTTATGACACAAAGGTGAGCCCTGCAGTAAACATATAACTTGATTTTCAACACACACATATAGTATAAATTTTAATATTGGCCATGTTCACACACATTAACAAATGTAGTCGACTTCAGACAGCAACATACTGAAAGGTCACACTAGGCATGCTCACACACTTGAATAAATGAGGCAAATGTCAGGGAACAAAACACTGAAAGACCAAACTGGGCATGCTCACACACTTAGCCCATGTCTGAGTACAGCAGTGGGCCACACATATCTGGCAGTTGCATGTGTTAACCCAGGAACCTCTCAATATTCACCAATCCTGCCTTGTGCATACAGTTATATGACAACAGACATATATAATATATTGGAACCCTGTCATATTCAAATATGTACTACAGATACCTAGGCTGTTCATAGAAAGTGGGAAAGCAAAGAAGATAAAAACCTGCAATCAGTATCATCAATAAACAATGTGCACTCCAAACATTATCATAGGTTCATAGGTTCATAGGTTGATACTAGGCTATCTGCCCTAGGGTATTTATAAGCCTAGCCAGAGTGTGTTTGGCTTTCACTACCCTTTTAGATTAGTAGACTGTGCCTTTGAATAGTAGGTCACACAAGATAGCCCTTTTATGGTTAGTTTATTGTGCCTCTGTCTAGCAGGGACCCAGAAGAGATCCCAGGGGTAAACGTACGATCTCCCATCCACTCATCAAGATTTGTCTTGAAGAGGGTCAGTGAGGGGCTCTGCCTAACTTGGACTGGGATTTTGTTCCAGAGTGAGGGGAGCCTCTGGGATATGAATTTGTCCCTCCAGCATGTCCTATTGATTTCTGTGCTGAGGTTTGAGTCCCTGGAGTGTGTAACTCTAAGGGCTTTGGATATCCTGAGGTTGAGCATGACCATTAAGTCTGGGTTGGACATGGCTTTATACGTCAGGCACAGATCGCATCTTAGTAGTCGGTAGGCAACTGAGTAGAGCTGGAGTTTCTTTAGCCAAATTGCATAGGGCATCTGTTAGAGTCCCTTGATCCACTTGGTGAGGTACTTTTGGGGTCATTACAGTTGCTGCAGGTGTCGGGTAAGGTACATCCCAAATGGGGCATTGTATTCAAGTATGGGCCTGATAAGTAGAGGGGCACAATGACCTCTCTTGATCTAGATGTGAAACCTTCCGTGATAAGGTGGGCTATATAGAAGGTCTTTCTAACCACTTTGCCAATGTGATTGTCAAAGGAGAGAATACTATCTACTTGGGTCCCCAAATCCCTAATACTTCTTCCGTACATAATGGATTACCACCTATGTGTTAATTTGTGGGCACTTTGTTTTTCCCAAAGGGGATGACTGTATTTTATGGCATTTAGCTTTAGGCCAAGCCTCTATCACCAGTTAACCATCTCTGTGAGACCCTTTTGGAGGATGCTTGTGTCAGCCAGAGAGTCGATTATGGCACCCAGTTTGCAGTCATCTGCTCCCGTGTTAGCCTGTACCTCAGAGAAATATATACTGAACAAGAGAGGTCCCAGGACTGAGCCTTGTGGGACGCCACTTGCAACTGGTGTAAAGTCTGACATGGCACCTGCAAATCCGACCATGTGTGTGCTATCCCAGATCCAGTTTGCAATCCATCTTGTGACATATGTGTTGATATCTAAGCTGATGAGCTTATTTATGATGCCCGAGTGGGGTATTGTGTTGAAGGCTTTTGCAAGATCCAGGTAGGCTGTGTGGACTTCCTTCCCTATGTCTATGGCCCTGGTAACTGTTTCAAAGAAGTTGACCAGGTTCAAGAGGCAAGATCTGCCCTTAACAAAGCCGAATTGGGTAGGATCCAGTGTCTGGAGGTTCCTGATGTCTTTGTTTATGAGTTCCATGATGATACACTCCATAGCTTTGCAGACCAGGCTAGTCAGGCTTATAGGGCAATAGTGTCCAGGGTCCATTGTGGCACCACCTTTGTGAAGCAGGACCACTGTTGCTGTTCCTTGGGTACATATCCTGTAGTAAGTCTGATATTGAACAGTGACTTTATGTGAGGGTTAAGTTCTTTATGAAGCTTGTGTAAGACACAGCCCGAGACACCGTCCAGTCCCATTGATGCTGTGTTATTGCTTTGGAGAGGGCAGCTGTCACCTGTTTATATGTGATGTCAGGGAGGCTACACTCTGTTGGGATGGACATTTGCTCTTTTGGGGGGATGGAGGGGAGAAATTTGCACTGAACCTGTCTGCCAGGATGTTGGCAATGTCTGTGGGTTCAGTGTATTTTTTGTCATTATGCACTAACTAAGAGCATATCTGGGAGTTGCCACCCAGGTTCCTGACATAACTAAAGAAGGCCTTGTGAATGTCTTTAGTGTCTTGTACAATTTTTCTTTTGAAGCTGGCCTTAGACGATTTTATGAGTGATTGTAGTTTCTTGCTAGTACTGATCAGAGATACCTTCCCTTCTTGGGATTTTGCTCTATCATGTAGTAGCCTCCTCCTTTTCGTTGTATAGCTTATTTATGGCTGGGGTCCACCGGACAGGTCCCCTGCCTTTGGAGGAGTGAGTCTTGGTTTCATTTGGGATAGCATGATCCATGCATTCCTGTAGGTGTCCATAGAATGCATTTGTAAAGGATTCTGTGGTTTGAGCTGTATTTTTCACTGGCCTGGGGGCTTTGAAGGATACCACCTCGGTTTTGAGAAGTGTGACGTTTGCTTTTGAGAAGTTCTTCACCAAGAATACCTTGGCTGGGGGTGGGGATGGGATATGGATGTCCAGTGAGATAAATGTATGGTCTGACCTTACCAATGAGGGGTATACCTCTGGTGTGGAACACAGAGTCCCCATGTTGGTGATGACCAGGTCCAATATGTTTTCCCCTCTTGTGGGGGTGGTGACCAGTTGTTCCATAGCATTCGAGTTTATAAATTCTAGGAACTGTTGGCCAACGGTATTGGGGCTTGAGTAGTATTCCCAGTCAATGTTTGGGTAGTTGAAGTCACCCAATATAATGGTGTTTGGAGAGACCTTCATAATCTCCAGTGTTCTCAGGAAAGCTGAGTGGGGTCCCTGAGTTTGTGAGGGTGGTCTGTAGCAGGCTACAAACTGAAAGGCAGTTTTGCCCACTGTTAGTTGCACATGGATGGTCTCCGATGCTTCGTGTAGTGCTACTAACCTGGAGGTGTGTGTATCTTTGATGTATATGGATACTCCCCCTCCTTTTGTGGTTTGGTCTGGGTTTTATGGCCGAAAAGAATGGTATGAAGTATAACCTGGTAGTGCTGGGGTGCTTTCAGGAGCCTTGAACCAGGTTTCGGTTACTGCACAGATATCGATATTCTCCATACTGAAGAGAGCCTTGAGTGCATGCATTTTGAGGTGTAGACTTCTGGCGTTGAGCAGCATTACCTTTAGTTTCTTTTACCGTGTATCATCTATGGAGGTGGGTTTGTCTTTTGAGCCTTGCCTAAAAAAGGCACTATGGGGGTGGCAAGAGTCTTAGCCAGTATTCGAAAGCCCAGGGGTGACAGGTGCAAGCCGTCCCTAGTGAAGCAAAGTGGCTTGTCGAGCATGTCATCCCAGGCTGACAGACACTGGATCGCCTTTGAATGACACCAATACGTTAGCCAACTGTTAAAATTGATCATTTTGTCTTTATACTGTGGCATCATTCTTGGTGATGGTAAGATGCTACACAAGGTCAGGGTCATACCGGCCTGGGCTACATGATCAGAGAGCTCCTCTATGTCTCTTCTCATGTAGTCCAGGGAGGAACGTCTCGGGTCATTCACACCAGCATGAACAATGACAGAGTAATATTTGCACTTGCTTTGGAGTGACCTGAGTGCATGTGTTATGTGGCAGATCCTGACACCCGACAGACAGCTTACAGTGACCTTCTTGTTCAGCCTGGTGAGTGGGACGTCAGTGTGTCTGACAATAGAGTCACCTGTTACAAGTGTATTAGGTGTGTTGTTTAGCCTTAAGGGCACTGACTGTGTGGCACACTGACTTTGTGAACTATGTGATATGTGTGTATTGTTGTGGGGTAGCAGTTGCTTGGGTGTCTGCTTTGGATGTCTCTGCTGCTTAGGCAGATTTTTATTTAGAGCCTCCGAGTATGTTTTTGTCTGTTTATTTGTTTGGTTTGCTGTTGCTATAGGTCTATGTGAAACTGGATCTGTGGTGTGTGTGGTCACCTTCTCCTCCTGATAGACTGTGCCAGTCATGGGTCGAGAGAGCTCAGCCTCCAGTTTGTCCATATAGTTGCATCTCTCACATATATCTGAGTTTGTTGGGAAGAGGAGAGGGTTGTCTGTGCACATAAGGCAGTTGTAACATTGCCTGAAAACTCCCATATTCACCAGCTTCACTGGAGAGTACACATGAAACTGACCTTTGGACATGTCAAGATATGATGAAATACTCTTTTGACTGATCAAAAAGGATCAGTAGGGTGTTCAGTGTGTAAAAGAGTATAACAGGGGTGTAGTGCTTAAGTTTGTTGGTGTTTTGGAAAGATTATCTGCGAAGGAGTCCAGACAGAACCATGACACTTCCTTCAGCTATGTCATAAATAGCAATGTACACCCATATATGTCCTGAGTCAGGGCCAACTGTAAATGACTGACAATGCCAACATCCTGTCAGACAGGCCCATACATACATACCCACCTCCCACTGACAAAAGGCCCTATCATCATACCAGGAGATATCACATGTAGAATGGGTAAACAGCTCCTTCCAAAGCAGAAAACATGGCATCAATGGGATTACATTGTTTCTCTGTATGTGTCATAAGTGAACTGCAGAAGAAACAGACCCTGCACCTGAACAGTCTTTTGAGCCTCACCCTTTCTACAGGATATGAAACCGTTGAATGGGTTACAGCAACATATGGCACACTCCACAAGTGTTGGTGCACAACAGACCAAGGGAACTATAGTCTTATTAGCCTATGAAGTCTGATCTGCAAGGCCATGGAGTCCATCATGATTGAAGTCATAAACAGAGCTATTGGAAGCCGACAAACAGACAACCCTACCAACTTTGGTTTGGTCATGGGCAGATCATGATTCCCAAACTTGCTAGACTGTTTGCAAGGCAGCCACCTAGGACATACATCACTGAAATGAGCTATACATGTCCCACATAGACTTTGAATAGCCCTTTACCAACATCCCAGACACATGTCGTATCCACAAAATCAACAAACTGTGCATAAATATGTATTGTCATATGATGGATTGGCGGTCCACAGATAGATCACACAAGCTAAGAATTGTAGAGTCCTGCTCAAGCTGTTAACACCTGCTGTCCCCCATGGTGCAGTCCTGGGATTGCATAAAACAAAGTGCACACACATTACCATGTCCCGTCTGATGATGTCAGCATCCTACAAATATAGCAGGAGAAATAACAGCACCCAGTAAAGCATATAGCATGTTGTGTTAATGTGTATTTCTCTAGTATCATAATATAGTTAGGTAGTGGTTTGAATACTACAATTGCTGAGTGTGTGTGTGGGGGGGGGTATATGTTTGTGTGTGATTGCCTTTTACAGGAGTTCCTTTTTGGAGACTAGGAAAACACATTAAAAGAGGTATGCTCAGCTTTGCCAAGTCTGATGATGTCAGCATCCCACAAATACAGCAGTGGAAATAAAAAATCCCAGTAAAGTATATAGCGTGTTGTGCTAATGCATAGGTGTCGAATATCATAACATAATTAGGTAGGGGTTTGAATCCTGCAATTGCTGAATGTGTGTTTGTGTGTGTGTGGGGGGGTTGTATGTTTGTGTGTGATTTCCTTTGAGAGGAGTGCCCTTTTTGGATACTAGGAAAACACATTAAAAGAGGTATATTCCTCTTTGCCAAGTCTGATGATGTCAGCATCCCACAAATACAACAGTGGAAATGAAAACTCCCAGTAAAGCATATAATGCGTCATGTTAATGCGTATCTCTCTAGTATCATGACATAGTTAGGTAGGGGTTTGAATCCTGCAATTGTTGAGTGTGTGGGGGGGTGCATGTTTGTGTGTGATTTCCTTTGAGAGGAGTGCCCTTTTTTGGATACTAGGAAAACACATTAAAAGAGGTATATTCCTCTTTGCCAAGTCTGATGATGTCAGCATCCCAAAAATACAACAGTGGAAATGAAAACTCCCAGTAAAGCATATAATGCGTCATGTTAATGCATATCTCTCTAGTATCATGACATAGTTAGGTAGGGGTTTGAATCCTGCAATTGTTGAGTGTGTGGGGGGTGTATGTTTGTGTGTGATTTCCTTTGAGAGGAGTGCCCTTTTTGGATACTAGGAAAACACATTAAAAGAGGTATATTCCTCTTTGCCAAGTCTGATGATGTCAGCATCCCACAAATACAACAGTGGAAATGAAAACTCCCAGTAAAGCATATAATGCGTCATGTTAATGCGTATCTCTCTAGTATCATGACATAGTTAGGTAGGGGTTTGAATCCCGCAATTGTTGAGTGTGTGGGGGGTGTATGTGTGTGATTTCCTTTGAGAGGAGTGCCCTTTTTGGAGACTAGGAAAACACATTAAAAGAGGTATATTCCTCTTTGCGCATTAAAAGAGGTATATTCCTCTTTGCCAAGTCTGATGATGTCAGCATCCCACAAATACAACAGTGGAAATGAAAACTCCCAGTAAAGCATATAATGCGTCATGTTAATGCGTATCTCTCTAGTATCATGACATAGTTAGGTAGGGGTTTGAATCCTGCAATTGTTGAGTGTGTGGGGGGTGTATGTTTGTGTGTGATTTCCTTTGAGAGGAGTGCCCTTTTTGGAGACTAGGAAAACATATTAAAAGAGGTATATTCCTCTTTGCGCATTAAAAGAGGTATATTCCTCTTTGCCAAGTCTGATGATGTCAGCATCCCACAAATACAACAGTGGAAATGAAAACTCCCACTCAAGGATATAGTGCATCGTGTCAATGCGTACCTCATTGGTATCATAACATAGTTAGTTAGGGATTTGAATTCTGCAATTGCTGAGTGTGTGTGTGTGTGTGACACTGTTGGTCAATGTGTGGTGGGTTTTGCTTTTACTACTGTATGACATATCAGTGAAACAACAGTATGTGCATTGCACACTTCAAGTATCTGTGTGGCAAATACATATATGTACATGTGACCTCAATTAGTTGATAGGTGTGAAGCCTGCTTTCTACATGAATACATCTGTTACCTTTGACAGATTGTGCTGCTGCTTCTCAGACCTTAGGTCACATATGTATGTTTGTGACAAGGCCAGCCACTGTAGTGATCTGTGGCCTAGGTCATCTGTGTCACACACACTCATGACAGTTTCTATAGAATAGTGTGAGTGAGGGTACATGCCTGGGGTATATTTCAGACATGTTCAAACACAACAAAGTCTGTAAATAATGGACATTCATTACAGGTGTGCAACAACTACGTGGATATGCATACAGACTCCTTTCTGCTTATGTGATACACCGAGGGACTTCAGAATACCTTTGGAAATGTGAATACCAAAGGACAGATGACATAACATGTGGCTGTGTGTACACATCGGTACCCCTTCGACATGTCGTGGGCTACTACCTATGTGGTACTGTCGGGATACTATATTTAGTAAATGTGGATGACTATGCTATAGTTGGCTTATAGCTTTACAGCATGGGTTGGTCAACAGGTATCTGTCTGTATGATACTCTTGTGGAGGATAAGTGTCTCATCTGGAGAATGCATTGTAGGCCACTGTATGCATTACCAGAAGTGGACAGACATATCCCTACTGTGTTTGCTTGTACCCAAGAGGGCTACATGCCAAACAGGAGTGGTCCCAGGAATGGGTGGCGGTCAATACCACTGGTTACTGGAATAGTATTCTACCGGAAGGATCCAAATGCTACTGTGTTTCCTACATGTGTGTGTCAGTTGTCAAGACATCAACTAACGATTGGTTATAGTCAGGCTGTTGAGGTTGTGTATACTACCAGACTGCAAACCAATGACCAATATTAACAGTATCATCCACAGCATAGTGTCAAACCATATCATACACACATGTGTACCCAAGTTAAAACATATATGTATTAAAATGCATACTGGCCAGCAATAGAAACTATGAAGTATTAACACTGTGTAATACAGAGCATGTCACCCTTCCCATGTATCCACTATGGATGTACATGCAGACAGTGCACCTCCACCATGTTCATAAATGTACACCTGCAAATCTGTACAGCACACATCACACACGAACTGTCCACTCACCAACACATGCTACCAGAACTACACACATCAGCGAATTGGCACATGGGCAGACAATCCATTTCTGGAATTAACACTAGTGTAAACAATACTACATTGATAATCATAGCTTTAATGCATCATGCCTGCTCAGATATACCTACAAGGATATCATTACACTTTACTGTTGACAACATGCTAACATTACTACACTACTATTAAGTCACCCTGTGCATCAGCACCATGTTAGCCTGTTCCTGCATCAATGTTACAGATTACAGGAGGTGGCACAGTTTCATCATATGCACAGAGTGTGTTGTTGGTTTGCCAGAGCCCAACACTGACCCATCCAATCGACATGTGTGTGTATGTGTGTGTGTTTGTGTGTGTGTGTGTGTGTGTGTGTGTGTGTGTGTGTGTGTGTGTGTGTGTGTGTGTGTGTGTGTGTGTGTGAAGGACAACAGTACAGCATGGGTCAATGTTGATGTAATGTGTGTGTGTATGTGTTAGCCCTAGGTGTTTGGTTTATGTGTGTGTGTCTGCATGCACACAGTTCCACCATGTGGCTGCAAAATATGGGAGGTTGTGGGACAGCCACAGACTGTACCTGTCAGGCTGTACAGATCACCGTCTCTGGCCACGGACACAGTACCTGTGCCTGGCAGGGGTGTCACGGACAGTATTGGGTACTAAGCCAGACTGGGTACTATCATCAGAGGCAGAGGGATGTCGACTGGACCCATGTCCCTGCTGGGACTGGCCAGAGACATGTGCACATGGTCTTCTAGGAAGGTCTAATGGCAGCCCAGACCCAACATTGCTGGGGCTGGTACTGCCACTACGGGAGCGGCTGTGACTTGTGTGTCATCCCAGATGACTGCCAGCTGATGATATTGCTGGCATACGTCCACGTTGACATCTCAATGGTCCTGCACTGTCCTGGCACATGGCCATGACATTGTGGAGGACATCTAGTGTCTCCTCCCAATGTCTATCAATGACCTTGGTGTAATTATGGATGGCACCAGCAAGGTCACGGATACTGTCATTGATAGCGGTTTTATGGGCCCTCTGCGCCCTTAGTCCCTGTCTGGTGTACCGTTCCATATGTGCCTGTGCCTGCATTACAGCCCAGAACATACCTGAGGTTGTAAGACCTGTAGGGGCACGTCTGCCAGGGGCATTACGACTGGCAGTGCCCCCACGAGTACCCCTGGACATCTGCCTATGTGGTACCATTCCAGGAGTCTGGGTATGGCTGCTGTGAGGGGATGCATGTGCCATAGATACCACGCTATCCTGGTCAATGCCTACTGTATGCTGTCCCTCAGATAAGGCCACTGGTGATGAGGGATGTATTGGCAGTAAGAATGTGCACATAGATGGGGTGGAAAGCTGTGTACTGTCGATTGGTGGACCAATGACAGACCCTGTCAAACCTGCCTGTGCCACAACACATGTATCATCATTTCCACTATTTGTGGCAGTGACTTCAGGTTCCTTGCTGCACTCAACCAACACAACCTCAGCACCTGTGAGAGGAAGACAGGAAACATGCTTTACAATCTGTACATGATGTTAGCACACATGAACACATAAACTAATGAACACATGCACACATGCACACATGCACACATGCACACATGAACACATGCACACATGCACACATGAACATGAACATATAAACACATGCACACAAATACACTACTCAGTAAAGTTGACACACACACACACACACACACACACACACACACACACACACACACACACACACACACACACACACACGCCAACAGCAATCCAGAACATACTCATTAGTGGCTGATGGTGGAGTGCAGTATCACAACCCAAAGAATCCTATCACACGTGTCAGCATGCAGGATGTGTGTTGCTCAACAGCATGCAGTGCAAGTGTAGAGAGTCCTTGTTAATAACAGTATACATGCCTTTGATGCATGTGTGTTGTTCAGTGATTGGCCTCACCCTGGAACACAATGTGTACATGGACACAACATTGCATTAAATGTTTTCCAATGTCCTGTGCACCATCACTCATAGGTATACATACCATGTCCAGATGCACACAACTGTCAGGTGTATAGCAATGAATGCTATGTGTAGTACTGTAGTTACTGTAACTGGATGTACTCTAGTACCATGAGCCATCATCAGGCAGCATCATGTGGTCACTCAAGGCCACTAATGTGTGTCACGCTGGCAACTATCTTGCTGTACCTGAACTGCAGCACTTTGTCTACATTAACCATTTCACAGGCATTTGTTACATGGGTATGTAAGGTGCTCAATAGGGAGCATTGCCTAACATGAATTTGCTGTGTGTTGAAGAGTGTCACACTGCCCCATGATAGGCCTCTACCCCTCAGATATAGTATGTGTGCTGTGTGGATGACATTTGGGATACTGGAGTCTGATCTTACAGCAGATGTCAAAATAGGCCATGTATATCATATTAACGCTGACTGCGTATGACAATGTGGGGTATGTTGTGTGCATATGTATTGACTCTGCCTATACAATGTCCACTACAGTGTACCACAATTGGTTGAGATGCTCTGTGTATTGCATGTGTTTGAGGCAGCTGCTCATGTTACTGGAATGTGCAGAGTTCCACAGAAAACATGTAGAGCATGCATTATGTGTAGGTGTTTTAGATGTGTATATGGCCTACAACTCACCTATGACATGCACATGTTATTTGCTATATTAAATGTAGAACACTCACCAGCATGGGTCTGCTGTCTTGCTGTCACACCAGAGGGACCTACAAGGATATGAGACAGTTTGTCAGTGTCAACAACTATGGCATTGCTGCTGTGAGTTTGCAACTTTACAGTAGTACAACATGTGACAGTCACAGGCATACAGATTATGTTCCAAATTATCAGTATTGCACAACACCAGGCTCCACATCTTCCAAATACACAGTACACATCTGACATATGCATGTTCTAACAATTGAGCTAACAGTAGTCTACAAATATGCCATGTTACCTGCATGCTCTGAGTCGACTTGCTGGGTGACTCTGGCCTCCATGATGACACATGTCTATTGTAGTGGTTGGCCAGGAGCCATCATGCTGAGGAACAGCTCTTCCACTCTGGTGATGGGTGGGTGTGACGCTGCACCACCACCTGTGGAAGCTGTTGTCTGCAGACATCGGAGGCATGCTGCCGGACATGTCTGATTAAATTACTGCAGTGATGGCGTACCTGCTCATAAGTCCAGTTATGCATGCCTACATCATTCACCTGATGGACAACATCTTGCCACAGTGCAGTGCGCCCATGCTGGTCCTGGCTGGTTCTGGAGAACAGCAGGTGTGATGTTGTAATAGGGCATCTAGGAGTATTTCCTCCTCTACAGAGGAATATGCAGGTTTGCGATTGTGAGACATGTCCCTGGAAGACAATAAAACAATAATTGTGAGCAAGTCATGTGTCACACTTAACATTCTAAAGTACAGACATCAATGAAATGCCATATATAGCAACCTATTGACTGTCAGTAGATACACACTTTTAATACCACATATCAGTGCTCAGCCCACAACTGACTGACAGTGCCTGGCACATTCTATATATTAAACCATATTCTGCACAGCAACAAAGTGAAACCAGTATGTAAGACTATACAACAGTACATGGCACACTACATGTGACACAATGCACCACCTAGCCACATGAGGTATATATCAAGCTAATGGGTGAAGAAAGATGTCATCCATTGCAATGAATGTAAAGTACAGTTACAGTATTACCAGTATACCACAGTAGTCTTTGATGCCAAACCCATGCCTAACATATGTGCACAGTTGTTGATATAGGTAGCATACTGCTGTACTAGACTATACATGTTGCTAGATACACACGTATACCCTGTAACACAGACATGATTGAGGGCATGGTACAGGCATAATTACACACACATCAGACATACATACAACACACAAATGTATGCCAACACAGATGAACTTTACCTGTGTACCATACAGTACTGTGTGTCACTACTTACAAAACCTTATGCCTGAGGTATGTAATCTGTGAGGACTACAGGGAAGACACAAAACAGTGTTTCCAAACAATGTGAACATACACCATACTGTACTGTTTAGGCCTACAGCTTCAGGTAGTACTACAGTTCATATGGGAGTTGGATTCACCAGCAGTACCACTCAATAAGCATACATGTTTTGCTTTAGCCTACAATGGGACACCACAGTCGACAACAAGGGAATACTTCACACCGTATGCAATACTACTTTTTCTGCCTAGCAATAGCATACACATCTTTGGCTGGGATCACAGCTAGGACACAAACTACCATGACAGAAACAAATTCACACTAAGATATCACACCTTTACAGATCTTGCACACATTCACCAACACATTCACCATTACACTCAGTCAACCTCACATAGCAATTATTGCACTAAGTACATGTGTGTGTGCTTCGTGTCATGGGTAGGTAATACGCTATTGTCCCTAGGGCCTACAGCAGCCTAGCCATATGCTACCCTGGCCTTTGACACACATGTAATTTAATTTCACTTGCCCCTGTCAACCAGAGCCACAGAGGTGATTCCCGGGGTGTATTTCCTATCTCCCAAACAATCATCAGGAGTATTTATGACAACTGCTAATGAGAAGCTTTGTTTGCTATTGATATGTGGTTTGTTCCAGAGTATGGCATGTCTCTGAGATAGGACTCTATCCCTCCAGCATGTGCTGTTTAGTGAGCTGACAAGGTGTAGGGCACTAGAGCATGTATCTGGGAGGGATTGTAATATGTTTTCATGGAGGATGTCCAACAGCTATGGGTGTGACATAGCTCAGTATGTTAGGCAGTGGCCACCTCTGGGTAGGCGCTATGCAACACAGTGTAGCTGTGGTTTTGTGAGTCGGTCTACGTAGGGCATATGTTTGAGGCCGGTATTACTGTTTGTGAGGTATGTCTGTGGCCTTTCCAGTTGCTGTAGTTGGCATTGTACTCTCCAATGGGTTTTAAGTGTGATAAGTAGAGGGGAACACTGACCTATATTTCCCTAGATGACACACCTTTTGTGGTGACATGTACTATGTAGACAGAGTACATGACCAGTGTGGCACTGTAATTATCAAAGGGGAGGCTACTGTCTACCTGTGTCCCATGTTCCCTTATCACACCTTCGGTGGTAGGTAGACTACCACCTATGTGCTAGGTAATGGGTACAGTGTTCTGGCAAGAAGGGATGGCACTGCAGTGTCAGCACTGAGCTTCAGTCCATACCTTGGTCGCCAGGCACCTGTCGCAGTAACTATGCCCCATGTTTCTCTTCCTCTATATATATATATATATATATATATATATATAGATATATATATATATATATATATATCTACATATATCTACAATATATATATATATATATATATATATATATATATATATATATATATATATATATATATATATATAGATATATATCTATATATATATATATATATATATATATATATATATATATATATATATATATATATATATATATACACACACACACACACACATACATACACACATACATATAAACATCCATTGCTGTACATATAGATGTACATATAGGCACATATACAGTCCACTATTCATGGTGGGAATATCACTAATGCGACAGTTGCGAGATATACAGTGATGTAATAATATTGCACAGTATTGTGCAGACTGCATTGAAGGTGTCCTCAGCCCATGTAGCTTTAGCAGGCCCCACTGGCTACAACACTGCAAAACTGACAGAGCATACCCACAGCGTTTAACCACCATATGTCATATACCTGCACTGCAAGCTATTTTCTTTTCCACACAGTACAACCTACATAGAAATATGCACATAACAACCTAGAACAACGTATATATGTACACCCTTCACAAACAGTTGCAGTATGTCCCTTGCCTTATGCATGTGTACAGATACATAGAGATACGTACTGCTGCCACATATGGATGATTCACAGTATATAGAGTACTCTTCATAAACATTTACTACATGCCAGCATATACATATGTGTTACATACCTTTTGTTTGTATTGCTGTGTTCCGTTTTTTTTAAAGGAAATGTTTTTTTTTTTTTTTTTCTTTTTTTTTTGTATCTCGGTCTGTTGCTCCTTCTTTTTCTGTGTTTCTCTGTCTGTCTGTGTCTCTGCCTATGTCTCTCTCTCTCTCTCTCTTGCTGCAATGAGATTATTGTATGTGTAGACAGCAAGTACAGCCTGCTTTTCTAGGTATCTGCACATGTGCATGCGATGGTCTCTGCACCAGTTGGTGCCCACCATTTACTAATTGCATACAGCCTGCTGTGTGGTAATTGCACTACTCACTATCATAGCAGCCCACTGCTATAAAATGCTAGGTTAGGTAGGCGTAGCCCTTTCAGCTTTCCAAAGTGGGGCCCATGCTTGTTTGCTGTGGACACCGTTGTGTCAGTCAGAAGGTTGGTATACTTCTTATCTCTGAAGCTAGGGTTGTAGCCAGTGATTTGCATGTTGTACTCAAACCTGAATGTTGCTGCTTCTAGTACACACTTGTCAGTGTAGAACTTTACTCACCCCTCCACATGCTTACACAAGATACATGGGAGTATGTACTTTCTTTTCTGATTTAGACAATTAACTGATACTGTGTGGGGTTTGTAAAGTGCTACTGTAACATTATTTCTAGCTAGAATGGCTGGTTTTCATTTCACAGTCATGTCATGCAATTCCACAACAACTGCTGGTAAAGATCCACAGAACAAGAATTGTGTTATGACATTCATATTTTCCCTTTACATTCACTCATTGTAATGCATGATATATTTATTACAGCACCAACATGCTGTAAATCTACTGTAGCCTAATGGTACTTCATGCAGTCTAGTGTGTACAAGGTCCTGGGTTCAAAGCTGACAGAGGTGTTTTGTTTTGCTGCTGAGCAGAACAAGGGCCCTGCCATGAAGAGTGACTAAGGCACTTTTAAGCAGTTGTAAGCGGGTTTGCACGACACTTAGCGATGCTTAGCTAAGTGCACACATGCGCACACTCACTAAAACCCGCTAACTACTGCTTAAAAGTGCTTACTCTCGCTAACCCCCACGCTAATTTCTTTGAAAGAAAAGAAAAGAAAATGGGGAGATAGGAAAGTGGTGAAAAAGGGGGCACAAAGAGGGAAAGACAGTAGGGAAACAAGCACGGGATGTGCAGCACGGTTGTAGGGAAGGTCCATGGCTGCCCATTTCTTTACCAGAAACAGCTGTGCATATGCAATAAATTTGGAGTGAAATTTGAAACCTTCCACCCTTGAGAGAGGGGTGAGGACAACAAAGTCTGTTGTACTGCCAATTATAATTATCAGTTTACATGTCCAGCGGACATGTGTGTGAGATGGGCAGCTATGTATGGGGCATAATTTTTTTGTGGGAACAGATTGCCCTTTTTTTTTTTTCAGGTGAGAGTGGAAAGTGAGGTAGAGGAGGTAGGTATATTTGGGGAGGTAGGTTGGGGAGGTAAACAGACAAGACAAACAAGATGCATACAGGGGCGGAGTATGACACATGGGGTGGGTGAACACAATTGACAGGGATGGATGTTTGGAAATCGCAAGCCCATGAGCCTACAAATGGTAACAGTGGAACTGAGATCCCCACCCATGGGCAGTCACCACTGCACCTTCACAGCCCTAAGGGTGGCTGTGCTGGGGGCTGCGTAGGAGGAGCAGGCTCACCCGTGAGTTGTGCCACTCTCGCCTCGAGCTGGCGTAGGGGATCAGCGGCTGAACGCTGATCTCCCTACGCACCACAGCTCGGACCCTTCGGAGGGTGACAGGTGGCCCTTCTCTGCCCACGCTTGCACGGGGGAGACTAGCCCCATCCCCTGCAGTGCTTCCACCAGAAGGTGGCACAGGACCAATGGAGGAGGGAAGCCTGGGCTGGGCACCGGATCTGCTGGTGCCAGGTGCAATCACCAGCTGAGGAGGGACAGGTGGGTCCGCTGGGACTGGCCTTCCCATTCGTTCTGTGATTAGGTGTGTTTAATTACAACATAAACAACAGCATTTCAAATTAGTTGTAACAGCATGCAGTAATATTCTCATTAACCCAACACACCAAGGTTCCAACAGTTGAACAGCAAGCATAACACATGCATATATTGAACGACAGTGGAAATTCCAATAGCATGCAGGGATGATTGGTGGCAACAGGCCACCAAGATTGTGGTGTTTGAACAGGGCACATGCATCAAAGTAAATGCAGATATTTATGGAACAATAGGACATATGTCCCAACAAATGTTTTGAAATTAGACATACCCATTGAGGTGTGGAATTGCATTGTTTATGCACGTACAGTAAGGTGTAGAAAGAAACCTCAATTAATATATTATAAGTACTTTTAGTCTACACTACATTCCTATTGACTGCAGGTGTATATCCCCAACATGCATTAGGTTATGTAATGGGTTTGGCTAGTTCATTATATACCTGACCTATATCTGACATACTAACTGTCCAGGATGCAGATGTTACTGCTACATAGTTATTTATTTTATTTATATTTCTATATCTACATATCTGGATGTGTTCACGTGACATTTTCAGTTATATTTCTACAAAACCCTACATTTCGTATAGCACACTCACATTTCTGGGGAACACATTAACAAGCTACTCGTGTGCCAGATTTACTTATGCATGCCAGCCATTAACTGACTGTTGAGGACTATATATATGCTTCACAGCTACTGGCACTTCCATCATCCACTTTATATGGGACTGCCTAACTGTGGGTTGACAGCACTTATTACAACAGTACTATTTGTATAATGCAAGAGTACAACAACATTTCAAAGTAAGTGACACAAACACACTCCAAGTATTATACCTTTAGTAATTACATTACACACTTTTCTACAGGCTCTCTCCTTTATTTGATACTACAGTGCATACGAAAGACCTATTCAAGATATATTATACCTTTATTAATAGGTTGCAACACTCTTTTTCAGGCTCGCTCACTTATTTTATATGACAGTACATGCAGAGATATTATTCTGGACTTATTTTACCTTTCTTAATGGGTTACTACACTTTTTTTCTGGCTGTTTGACTTATTTTATATAACAGTACATGCAGAGGAATTATTCAGGGCATTTTATGGCTATATTATTGGGCTACAACACTTTCTTTCAGGCTCTCTCACCTATTTTATATAGCAATAAATGCAGAATAATTACTAACCTGTCTGGTGGTGCAGCCTTAGCAGCCTATCTGCATAGGCTTGCTGATTCACAACACGGACACCTGCAGCTGTGAAGTAAATGAAGGGATATTGAGACATACCTATCCATTATATAGACTAAATTAGCATGTCTTACATACTGCATTCCATGGCTACCTACTCAGCAGTGGGGCATCTTGCATCCCACGGGCCTCCTGTATCCACTGGTTCAGTAGGTCCTGCTTCCATCTCTTCAGGTCTGCATGGTGGTGATGGACCTACTCACCAGTCCGAGGAATGCCTGTGGCATGGGTGAGATCATGAGCTAACCGGTTCCAAGCCTCTGCCTTGTACTCCATCCCTTGGAACTGGCCCTGCAGGAGTCTTGTCTCATGATGGTTGACAAGGAGCCAAACCATGTATTTTGACTCCTCGATGCCCCAGTGTTGCACTCGAAAGCATGTACCCTCTCCAGCACCAGCCATTCTAACTGCAGATGGGAGCTACAATCAGTTATGGCGAGTATTCCCGCCTATGGGGCTTAAATATGCCGCATTTCCCACACTTTTTTGTGATTGGCCATTTTTGAATTTTGAAAATTCTCGGCTGACTGCAGACCTACTTAGCAATGGTTAATCTACCATTTATAAGTATATGTATGTTAACAATGGCTATTTATCCTAAGATGTCATGGCTTAGTGGTTCAGTACTTTGATCACGGTGCACAGTGTCCCAGGTTCAAATCTTGTCATTGCTTTTTATTTTACTACTGTCCAGACAGGCTAGGGGGTGTGGCTGTGTTTAGGTAACTTTGCTCTATGTTGCTTCATGTTGCCCGATGGTGCGCTGGTTGGCGTGGCGCGCACCTCCGTGCAAACCAATTGTGCTGGGTAAGCCACTATGTAGCTATGGGCAAATATATTGCGCTGGGTAAAGCGCTGCTTAACTATGGGCAACTATATTGTGCTGGGTAAAGTGCTATTTAGCTATGGCAAATATATTGCGCTGGTTAAAGAGCTATTTAGCTATGGGCAACTAGATTGCGCTGAGTAAAGCGCTGCTTAACTACGGGCAATTATATGTCAGGATCCTTTATAAATATACATTTTGTTCACTGATACATAGGCCATTTCAATGCTTTTTAGTAAAATGTATTCATAAATGTCAGGAATTATTTCATTTAGTAATTTAAAACATAAAATAGAAAGGGGAGTGGTGGGACTCAAACTGTGAATGACTCCTCTTTGTGCAAAGGCTCTACCACTATGCTATTACTATTTGGCTTAATTTGCGTATACATTCTTTATTATGCTCTTCAATGTCGACATTGCTAACTGCAGCTAAGCACTGGGCACACCCTCGCAAACACGCACAAATACGGGCAGCTATATCGGGAATTAGAAAAAAAAATTTAAAGTTTTACTTTTTATAACTGTGCTGGGGTTTACAATGTGAGGGAGTGTAGTGTTGGGTATGTAGACATTTGAGCGGACTCGCTCATGTGTGTCGACATTTTACAATTCAGACACTTGCAGGGGCGTGGACCTTTGGACTGCTCGGCAGTCAGACACGCCCCCTGCCTTCCTGCATGGTCTGTATTAGACTTGGAGTGGAGTCAGCGTGCCCTCATGAATATGCATGGCACGCTGACGTCATACCGTTCAACTGCAGTTTCCGAGTAAGAATTATTAGTCTTACACGGAGGATTCGTGAATCCGGGTGATTATGTGTTGTATATATTACAGTCTGTAGTAATACATTTTTGTATTAAGAAGACTCATATTATAAGCATGTGGTTCTCTGCATAAGGCAACAATCTGTTCTGCTTAACTTCTAGCCATGTGCATCCATATGATCTGCCAAAGCCTGTCCACCTCTTCTCTTATCTATCATGGCTGCTTTAAGCAAATGTGAAATTTGGTAGAAAGCTAAAAGGGAAAGATGTATAATGTGGATACCCATGCTAGAAGTGAGGAATCATGTAATTGTAATACAGCTTATGAAACAGTAATTGGAGCAGAATGATACCAGATATGTCTGAGATACAATAAGAAAAATCCACTTACAGCTAATGTAAGTGTGTATGTGTGCCTGTGTTTGTGTGTGTGTGTGTGTGTGTGTGTGTGTGTGTGTGTGTGTGTGTGTGTGTGTGTGTGTGTGTGTGTGTGTGTGTGTGTGTGTGTGTGTGTGCACGCGCGTGTGTGTGTGTGTGTGTGTGTGTGTGTGTGTGTGTGTGTGTGTGTGTGTGTCTGATGGTCATGCTCAAATGCTTCAGTTTCTGTTACTGAGTGTAGAGTGACACTATTCTGGATATGCAAGGATTTCCTAAATAATTAATGCATTTTTATTCTAATTATGGACTAGTTGCAAAAAAAAATGTGAAGGCTGTTAATAAATGTTTCTTCATTGTGAGCAACCACTTTGTATCTCTGGCTATCAATACACATTAGTTCTTTTATGTAGCCCATCCTTGCAAAATGTAAGCTCTTCAAATTTTCTTTATTAGATGTTCAACATTAGATCACTGTTGCAGTTTTCTAAGCTAATTGGGTGATATCCTGAGCCAAGGATATCATCACCAGCCAGCTTTCAAAGGTTCAGGGCCCCTTCCACTCACTCTATCTGTTTAGCGGCTCAAGGAGAGCCACATAAAACAATGTTTAGGGTGTCAACAGTTACAGAGCATTCTTGCCGCTCATTTTCACTGTCTGTGGGCTTCATGGAACAGATGGTTGGTTAGTGATTCTTCAAGGCTGTGCAGATGTGTACCTTGCTGGGGATAACATTCTACGTTTCATTTTTTTTTCTGGGGGAAAAGCTGCATCTTTTCTGTGAATTTAATTATTTTATCCTAGTCAAATTATTTTTAATGACCTGATAAACTTTGTAAGGGGACTATTACATTAGTAATACTTGTGTGAAACAACTGTATAAAATCTGTTTTACTATCTATGTTCTACATATTTTTATGTCAGTGGCAAGACATTGAGTTTTCGGGGCTGCCATCTGATTTTTTACCTCAAAACCCTTAATCTTCTGTTAGGAAGTTTATAGACTCATAGAGTCTCCACTACCCATCTTTCAGGTTTTTTCTTGTATAACTCTTGTCACATTTATCACTGTCTTTACTTATTCTTTCTCCTGTCTGCATTTAAAAGAAAATTTATCAGTTTTCGTTGGGTGCCATGCTGGTTCCTTCTCTGCCTCAGCCACCGATGAGTGACTCTGAAGTGTGCAGACTTGGTTCCTCTGACTGTTCATCGATTTTTTTCAGTCCACCTTGTGTACCTACTTGGGAAGTCACTACAGACTGAAAGTTATACCCATCCCCTGTAGCTTTAGGGCTGTTGTCTCTGGGCAAGGAGAGAACCTCTCTTGTCAGTCTTGGATGAAGAAGTGGGTGAAGTCTTACTGCATAGCCAAACTTGGCTGCTTGAATTCTGAGATAGTTCCCCTGCCACAGATCTTTTCCAAGGAGTCTCCCACGAAAACATAATGAAAAAATAAGAATGTTAATTCTCCTCTTTCTTTAATTATGGAAGTGAAGACTTGCTGGAATTTATAGGGGGATTACTTTTTGCAGGGAATGGAGAGGCGATTTTTCTTTAATGTTTTCTTCTCAAGCTGAGGATTTTGAGGTAGGTGGTATTTCAGATTTCCCACCTGAAGAATTATCTTTTTTCTGAGACTATAGACAAAATGTAAGCAACAAAAGAAGGAGATCCTTATTTCCCAGCAAAAATAGTATGATTTGTTTCAGCTGAATTTTCTGCAACTTGCAACTGTCCATCCCATTTTATCAGGTTTAGAGGATGTTTTCCTAACAGCTTGCACTATGTCTGACTGTCAACTCCTTCACCTAAAAAGTCTTATAGTTTATACCAAGTACCTCAAACTTGTATACACCTGTTTTCACTCTCAAAGTAGACCTTGAAATTTCTTACATATCTAAATCTTTGGCTGCCAAACATATTGCAAATGCTAACCCCATCCCTTCTGACAAGAATGAGGAAGCTTTTGCCAGATTTGTAAAGAAAGTTTATTCTTCTGCTGCTTTAATTTTTTGGAATTTTGAGCCCCCAGGCTCATATGTTTACATTTTTACTGGCTTCCTTTTATAACATGAGAAAGTTAACTGTTATACTTCCTTCTTCGGAGGTTAAAATTTCATTAAATTCCTGAATTGTATCCACTTCTCATGTAACCAAAAATTCCTTTATGTGCCCTTATGATTCTGCAATGCAGTATCCAGAGCTGTTTGGTTATATTTTCAAATCTTACCAGAAGAAGTTAAAGCTTTGATTTTAAATACCTCGCTAGACAAGGTTGTTTTGCTTGGCCCTCTTGCTGCTGAGGTAATTAAAAGATATGATGAATAAGGGAACTTGATTCAAGGGATGACCCACATTTTTTTAAGTGCCTTTTTTTAAGTTGAATGAACACTTTCCTATTCTGGACCTGTTTTCTATAAACAATTTAAGTAGCAAAGTGATAACAAACAGGATTAAAAAATGACAATAAGGCTCTACAAAGAAAAGGAAAACCTCCTAGAACCAAGGACAGCCTAAAAAGTCAGAATGACTGCTTGCCTCTTCAAATCACCAACCCCGAATCGTGGCAATTCATCCCTAAGTCTAGGACTTCATCTTCCCAGTAGTATCAGATTATGTCAGACAAATGTGTTCTGAGAATCATACATCAGGGTGTACATATAGCAATGAGTTCCTCACTCCTTTTCAGGAGATTTCTCCACATCCCCTGAATTAAACATTCCTGTTTCCTCTAGTTTTGGATCACATGTCATTACAGGGGGTAATAAAATGATAGTCCTCACTTTAGATAGACATATATTTTTATTTAAGTGATCTTTCTGGTACCAAAAAACAGGGAACTTGGAGTTTGCTTCTTGATTTCTACTTTCTCAAGCTGTATATATCAAGGTCCCAAAGTTCAAAATCCTCTCTCTCTAAACCTTGTTACCTTTGATACCCCCCCTCCCCCAGTCTCATGGCACTATTAGACTTAATACATGCTTACCATCACATTCCTATTGGTAAGGGATTCAGATTTTTTTTAAAGATTTTTCTGTACATGGCTCACATTATCAGTTCTCATTTTACCCTTGGGTCTATAGACTGCATCAAGGGTATTTACAAAGTCTCTGGCTCCAGTAATTGCATACTGCAGACTTCAATGAAATATACATATTTGGATGTTTGGACAATTGTCTTATATTTGCGGACTCTTTTCCAATTGCCAAGACTCCCCGAGATGTGAGAAATTCCTTCTAGGTCTAGGATTTCAACTGAACTTACAGAAATCATTTCTCATATCTTCTCACAGAACAATGTTGATGGGATGCATTCTTGATATTTCCATAGGAAGTTTTTTTTTCTTTTGCTGGACAAAGTGCAATTGTGCAGAGAAAATTTCTTGAGTTTTTCCAACCAGTGATATCTGACAGGGATTTTCTCAGGATTCTGGGTTTCATGGCCCCTATGATTATTGCGATTCCTTTGGATAGACTTCATGAGAAAAATTCAATGGTACCTGAGATCAGTCTGATTTCGGCATCATTACCCTTCATATATTTCCAATTCCATTTCTGGGATTTGTAAAAAGGGAGTTACTGTGGTGGGTGAAACAGTTGCATCTCAGACCTGGTCTTTCCTTCTCCCTCCCACATCCTTAGTCCATCTCAACAAATGCTTCAGACTTTGCTTGTGGTCTGTATTGAATGGAATTAAAGTGGAAGATCTGTGGAGTGATCAAGACTGGCAAAAATGCATCAGTATCAAAGAGAGGTTGCCAGTGATCAATGTTCTAAATGCCTTAATATATCTCTGATTTCCTGCACAGTAGTGATGTGGTACATAAATAAGCAAGGGGGTACCAGAGCATATCCTTTTTGCAGACTTTCCTTGATGGCCTGGGGAAACTCATCTCAGTTTGAAGCTTGAGGCTTCTTACATTCCATCACAGCAGAACATTGTAGAAAACAAGCTGAGTAGGACCAGGACAGAACCTGATGAATGAAAACTACACCTGGGGGTCTTTCTGAAATTGATCCAGCTGTGGGGAATACCTCAGTAGATCTCTTTGTCTCCTCTCAAAACAGATGGCTGAAATAATTCTGGTCTAGCATTCCTTGCAAACGGGCCTGGAAGGCAGCTGTTTTCTTATTCCCATGGCCGAGAATGTTCATCTGTGCTTTTCTACCCTTTTCACTGATATCCAGGGCTATTGTAAAGATACAGAAGGTCTCCCCAAAGATAATGGTGGTGACTCCTTTTTTTGCACAGACAACACTAGTTCTGTAGTTTGATACAGCCCATCTTGAAAACTTCAATTGACAACCTGGATAATAGAGTTTTGATAGGATTTAGGCACCTTTTCTTCTGCAGCAGGTACTAACGGAGGTTAAAAATCTGCTATAAGAAAATCACTTAAGTGTAAATGGAAATATTTTTTAGTTGGTGCCTTACTAAGAAGCAAACCTTTCAATGCCCAGGTACCCCCTGGGTCTAGAATATTTGAGTAATGTCTTATTCTCTGGTCCTTCTTACTCCTAAATCAAGATTCATCTTCCAGACATTTTCCTTGTCTAACCTTCAATCCCCATGTCATCATGTCTTTAAGTCAAGCAGCTTTTGAAAGGGATCTTACTTATTCATCCACTTAGAAAACAGCTGATATTTCTTCCTTTTGTACCAGCTCATCAGGCTGAATTGAGGTTCTTAATTTGCAAAACTGTGTTACTCATTGATCTGACTTCTCCACAAAGGGTATCGGAGTTACCAGCGCCTATGGTGGGTCAAACCAACCACATTTTCCACATCAACAGCGTTTGAGAACACATTTTTCTTTTATGCCTAAATTGAATTTAGAGTTTATCTTAAGCATATATATTGATCTACCTTTATTTTTTCAAGAGCCTAAAATCTAGGGAGAAAGAATCTTACACACTCTGGATACCCATGGGCAGCTCAGATACTACTGGGGCAGAGCAAAGACTTTTGGAAGAATGATTATCTGTTTGCTTCCTATCATGAAGAAAGGAGGCTACTGTCAAAACAGACAATTTCCAGGTGGCTATCTCATATTATTTCTTTCTGCTATTCTCTTCCTAATAAGTCACTTCAGGGCCAGGCCAGGACTCGATCTACCAATGCTTTAACTATTTCTTTGGCTTTTTGGAAAGGGGTGGGCTTCAGAAATATTCTAGAGGCAGTAGCTTGACCCTTTATGTATACTTTTATAAAACATTACAAACTGGATTTCTTTTCCATGTCCAGAACAAGCTTTGTTAGGACCATTCTCCAGGACATTTTAGATTCTTGGATTCCTTCCTCCTCCCTGTACACTCCTAAGCTATGGTTATCTACCCAAATATCTTGGGCTACTGCAATAGTGATCTAATGTTGGACATAATACAGTTTTGGAACTGGGATGCTATTTGTGATGAAATGTGACAACTAAATAAGAAGCTTAGGAAGGTGGGCTCAATGTATGACCTTCACATGAGATTGTTATGCAGGTAGTATAAGACCCCAAAGAAAACAAAAAAGGAAGGTCAGTGGGAAAAGATAACCTGTTGGAAATGGGGGCAGAGGTTTGTGGATAATGTGCGCTTGTGCTAGTTTTATGAGGAGGTTAGGAAGCAGTATACATTGTCAAATGGGTTATGGAGGAAGCCGTATGGTAAAGAGGTTCAAGATATTTAGATGCTTAATGTACTTGGGATACAGGATGGAGGCAAAAGATAAAGTAGGATGGAGAGTGGAATATTGTTTAACTGCAGGATGGCTGATGATGATAAAAGCCAAAAGTCAAAAGTAAGAAGGTACTGAAGCAGTGACAATGGTAGGAAAGAATCAATGATTTAGAAAAAACATGGGAAGGAGATGGGGAAATAAGAGAGTAAGCTGGGATACAGATGAGGAATGCAGGTTATAAAGTAAGAATTTAGAAATGAATGAAACACTGGAAGGACACAGGAAATTCTTTATACATTTGTTAACAGAGTATGTCCATTGGATACAAGTGACCATTCTCATGGATGATCCAAGAGAAATGCCTGGTTAAGTGACTTGCTCAGAGTCACACAACAGGTAATGGGGATGGGAGGGTGATGGGGTAGGTGGAATCAAACCTTGTACCTTTGGTTACAAGAAGCAGCTGGAATAAAATGGTATTAAGGGTGAAGCAAAAGGTAATTTGATGTATTGGTAGTTGAATATGGGTTTGATTATTGTGGAAAAAGAATAGGAAGGCATCTCCCCTAGGATAGTCAACTTGTTGATGAAGAACACAAGAAGAGGAGGAAAGAAGAGGTGTTAGATAAAGTTGTATACAAAGGGGATGTGATGAATTAAATGTTGTAGTTAAGCATTTGGAAACTTTAGTCAGTGAATATTTGGAGATGGAAGAAATTGGTAGTATATCATTTAAGAGGAGAAAGGATAAAAGGTGGATGTTGAATGGTACGATATAGAAGCAAAGGCCTTTAAAGGAATGAATAAATAATTTATAAAGAATGGGGATATAATTGCCCAGTTATAAGTGGTGAGGGAACAACAGGGTCTACAGATAACATACATCTGGAGTTCTGGCTTGTAAAATAATAGATATTTAAAGATAAAGTATGTATATCTGTCATTTGTTGGTCTTTATTGGTATGTTATTTTTCTTAATGTGGAGAGTCAATTAACATAGGGCCATTTACCTGAAATATGTTATTTGTTAAGAGGAAATTGGTGCAACACAATTACCATACGATGTTGTAATGTGTATGTGCACTTTTATTTTGCAAAGTTATAATATTAATAGAAGGAATAAAAAATTATTTAAAAAAAGTGACCTTTTTTCTACTCTGTATTTTCTCTTATACTTTTTTTCATTTTTATATATGATTTATTTTCTACCTTATTTTTTAGAGTAGCGAAAAACAAACAAAAGTAAAAACAAAAATGCAGAAAGGTAGCAGTCTAGTGATACAAATCCACAAAATGTGGATGTGTCCATCTTTTTATATATTTTTATACTTTTCTTCCATCCTTTTTTCATCCTTAGTTTCCAATTTGTTATCTTTTCTAGTATTGTTGTATGGTATATAACATTTAGCCATTTCAAACTTATTTTAAATCCTCTCAGCTCATTTAGCAATGTTTTTATATGAGTGTGCAGTCACTAGGATTTTAATAGGAAGTGATGCATTTCTCACACTTCCTCTAAAGTTCTTTAAAGAAAAGTACTGTTTTTTGTGTTAACGAAGTTTCTTGTGAAGAAGCTGCAGTTTTTTTCAAGCAGCGAAAATGGTATTTTATTTTATCAAATCAACTTTGCGCCTGTTTGACTTTTTGGAGCGCTTTTAGTAACTTTTTAGTATGAGTGTGCTGTCATGAGGTTCTCAACAGGAAGTGATGTAATTTTAACACTTCCTCTAAATCCTTTTTAAAAGTTTCACTGTTTGCTTTTAAGTTTTTTCTGAAGAAGCTGCGGATTTTTCTAGCAGCGAAAACGCTACTTTATTAAATTAATTTTGCGTTCAAACCTCTTCACATTTTGTGGATTTGTATCACTAGACTGCTACCTTTCTGCATTTTTGTTTTTACTTATTTTTTAGAGTAATTACACTTTTAAGGCCTGGGTCATGGTTCAAAAGTGCCCTCTGTTTCAGACCACCTATACTGTCAACAAATAAATAAATAAAATAATTTCATAGTACATTACTACTGATACCCTTAAGCAGGATTATGTATTCCTATCATTCACTCAATAATCTTGAAGGAATGCGAAGTTTACATTTTAAACTGTTTCATACTTCACTCCTTCTGTACAGGCTATTAGTTTCAGCCATAGATCCACTGTTCCTCCTCTGGATTGCTCTGTATACAACATGATATCCACTAACGTCTTACTGAAATAACTTACTGAAATAAAAGTGCCATTATTTATCTAAGTGCTCTGTGGTCTAGCTAGTGCGTTATCCTCATATTTATGAACTTCTTCAAGAGATCACAGGCTAATAATGCATCTTCATTTTTCTATATCACAACCATGGTGTGAGAAAATAAGATATCAGCTATCCTTTCACTGTAAATAACTAATTATGCCCAGAAGTTTTTAAGAAATGCATCTGTTCAGCAAAGATGAACATACCCAAGAAATTTATAAGCTATAAAAATATAGGTTTCATTGAGGTCATAGAATTCAAATAATCTGCAGGTGAAAGACAAAAGTCCCAATTCATTCGAATTAGGAAGGAAATGAAACTGCTAGAAAAGTGGAACAGCATGACAAGTGAGTATGTTTAAATGACTGCGGGCTACAGAATATACAGAAACCAAATGCTGCAAGGAGAGATTAAATATGTTTTAAACAATTTCACCATATATGTGTTTGTGTGAACGTTCACATTGATATATTTCCCCAGCACTGCCATTTTATCTAATATTCAAGCAGACTTTAAAGATGACTTGTCTGTTATGAATTTGATTTCATAGAAGAAGTAGTTTTTACTGGGCTCTTCCTGTACAGTGAAAGCACTCTGCACACACATCTAGATTAATAGCATATAGTAAAACATGACACTTATTTTGCACTTCATTACTCATTTAATCATTAAATAAACTATATTGTCAAACAAGAAAACATTACCATGGCTAATGTCATTTTTTTTTGTTTGAGAAATAAATCAGTTCCATGGCATTCAATTTCCTACTGTACACTTACATATTGAGCTCCAGTGTCAGAGCACAGAAATTGTCTTGCATACTTCTTTCATGAAATAACATGTCTGTAAGGGTACTCACGAGCAGTATTTTGCTTGTTCTACAGCAAACTTACCTCAGTGTCTTTTCACTATGACATGTACTCTTCTGTGCACATGAAGTTATTTTGCTTGTGTTCATAGATTAGTACTAGGCTAATTGCCCTTGAGGGCCATTTTAAGTCTAGCCAGTTATCCTAAGTGAGGATCAAACCCTGCATCTTGTGTTTGTAAGGTAAACACCTTGTCCGCTATACCAACCTCCCACCATTATCAGGTAAATTATAGATAGAGCTATGTTTGATTATTGCTGCAGCTGAACAAAAAATATATACATATAACTTCTGCACAGTACAGGTACTCTGGGAATTATTATTAAAGCCTGAAGTTCTGAGCTAACATGGCCTTCTGATGTATATTGTATACGTTTACTCTTGGTGTAACCATTGGAAGTTTTTTTAAATTACCAATCAATTGAATAGGGCTTTAATACTAAATTAATGCATAAATATTCATCTGCAGATATTTTGTCTTCTCCATAGCTATTTGCAAGACCGAAGAGCTGTAGTCTAGCGAGATGCATCTAATTTATGAGTGCCAGACTTGTATTTGACACATTATAATCAACACCAGTATGTGTGAACACTAATATGATAATATAGGTATTTGAATTTAAAGACCAAGAGTGCAAGCTACTGGGAATTCCTCTTTCTGCAAGGTACAGCAGTCTCAGAGTTGACATATTGTTGTGGGATATGGAGTGCTTTTTAGTGCCACAACAGTTGTTTGAGTTTAAGGGATTGTGATGTTTTGTAATTCCATTTAAATGACAGTTGCTCACAAATCAATCACATTTTCATTACAAAGACGTAATTTATTATTTCATCTATATTTATTTATATGCAAGCTATACTCAAATGTTCATAGAGTAACATTGGAGGGATGCACTAACATGGGAGGGGTGCACTGGGAAGAAAAAGAGGAGTTAAAAGCAGTTGGAATGTTCTGATAAAATCCTAATATACAGTAGAATTTAAAAGGGAGATGCTTAGCATAGTGTTATATAAGAACATAATGCTTGCAACTTCACAAACAATACTACCATCCCTAAGATAATGTCTACTATTAAACAGAAGAGTCACAGACATTATTTTGAGCACAGAAAATGGTGAGAAAAAATGTATGTGCAAAAGAATGAATGTAGTTTTATTTCTAAATTGTTAAAGGTTAAATGGTGACCTGTCTGTTTGTACTTTAAAAGCAGGAACAGGGTTATGTAGGTATTTTAGTCATGATAAAACTTCATTAGTGGATGGGTGTTTTAGATTTAGTAACACATCACCATACACTCACTCACTCAAAACAAAAAAATGGGTAAAAAGATTGTCAGTGGTGTGTTGTTCCTTGGAAATAAGAATCTAAAATTCACATCCAAACTTGCAGGAGAAAGCTCTGCTCTCATTTGATTCATAGGTAAGTGCTAGGCTAGCTGCTCTTGTAGGTCAGTTTAAGCCTTGTTAATGTTTTTGATGAGAATCATACCTTATATCTTTTGCCTGTGAGGTAAACATTTTAACCATTATGCCAACCCCCAGCCCTCAACCCCACACATTCCATATATCCTATTATCCATACTTGGAGATGATTTCAGTAGATGTCCATGTCAGGGCCACTATATCTATCACAGAATGTGAGCAGGTTAATCCAGGCCATACCATGGCATGCATAACACAGCTTATCTGTGGAAATCCTGCCATTACCTGAACACTTGTTTATCAGCTATCATTATGCATGACAAGCATGCAGACATCCAGCGCACTTAGAAATTGTGACAGCATGGCATGACACTGTGTCATACAACACTGACATTTATTGAGTCTATATTAAATAACCAAAGAGGTGTTTCAGCGAACACTTCTTTGGCGACACATAATGAATGAATGCACTAAACAGTGATTGTTCAGTACAGCAATTTATTTCTGTGGGAAAGAAATCGCTTTACCATCCCCATAAGTTTGCTGTTTTCCCCACAGTAGTGCAATCTCAAAGTTGGCATTTTTAGTTAGGGGTGTGTGGGAGGCACAGCCCCCATATTATGGGGTGTGGTGGGTGGAGACCCCACTTTATGTTTCTAATGATTTTTTTTTGTTTTTAAGCAAGCAATTTTTTTTCCCAGGGAAAGAAATTGTTGATTTTACCATTTGCGGTTTTGCATGTTTGCTGTTTATGTGTCGCTGAAGAGATGTTCACTGAAATGTCTCTTTGGTTATTTAATATAGATCCACATTTATCTACATTGCAAAACAACTGCTACAGAGTTAGACTACTGTGAAACTGACGACATAACACAAGTACTGTGACCTGCTTGATGTATGCTTCACTACATTGGCCAGCAGACTGGTTACTAATACAATTCACTTTTAGCAAATATACTAATCTGTTAACTAATGTAGGTTATAGCCTGCCTTCCTGTAATCTAGTGCTATTTTTATGAGTACCATATAAGAAGTCTTAATGCTAACCACCGAACCTAGTAATACTAGATGATTCTAATATTTGATTTATGTGACACAAAAATGGCACAGATTATCTGACGTCTGGCTTAGAATACCCAGTTATTAAAAATCTACCAGATTTAACCACAGTAGTATTTACAAAACCTTTCTTCTAGACCTATTTATAACTAATAGTCCTCAGAAATATACAAATGTCTATTATACAATGACTGGCCATTAACATTCATAAAGTAGCACACTGACTGGTCCGCCCAACCAGTGTGCCCATTGTAAATACAAGCATATACCAATGGAAAAAAGTCCGGTCACCCAGACTTTTTTCCATTCGTATATATTGTAACTTTTAATGTTTTTTAAACAAAAATAAATAAATAAAATTAGAAGTCCAGACTCCAGACAGACAGGACAAAGACAATACTAGGAAAATCAGGTACTGTACATTATTCAAAATGAAAGACACGTACCTGATTTTCCTTGTAGTTCCTCTGTTCTGCCCCTTTCCTACCCCTAAACTGTCCAAAACTTTTATTTATTTAAGAAAAAGGAACAACAGAGACCTTCCTTTCTCTGTTGCTTCTTTTCCAAAGCACTGATATACTGGGTAAGTATGGGAATGTAAATCCCATACGCATGCGCAGTACATCAGAAAAAGTAACAGGATATGCAGCAGAAGAAGAACACCACAGCACCATTATACAAAGACATTATTTAAGAAAAGTTAAGTCATTTTTTTCTTAAATAATTTCATTGTATAAGAGCAATAACTAACTCCATGGTGTGGTATATTAAGATTTATCCACAGTTGGCTTTATTTAATCACTCAGGCTTCACCCTCATGATTAAACCACACCAGCCATTGGTAAATCTTAATATACCACAATGATGTCATCGGTTATTGCTATAGTACCTCCTTAATACTCTCCGTGTTCATCTACTCATCTTAGCCTTCCTCTCTTTTAAATGACTGACCGTTCATCCAATAATTGTAACACCCTGTTCCAGAACTGAATCAAATTTAGAACAAGCAAGATATGTGCTCCCTTGACTGGCCAACTTTGTACCAATCTACCGATACTACACAAGTCCCAGCTTTGTTAAACACCCTACAAAAACTTAACTTGGGCAAAAATTTCTATATTAACCAAGAACGTATAAGGGGACAGCAGTGTTCTTTGATCACCCTGACTCCTATATCCAGGAACAAAGTTTAGAACAACTAGAAAGGAAGACAATGCAGTGAGCATCTACAAATTTCACATCTTTAGAAAATACTGTAAAATAAGCATCAGGAATGCAAAATTCTAACATCTAGAGAAAAATTCATGATCTCTTAATCTAGACTTTTTCCAGATTCTTAAAAAGAAATCTTTTACTTTGGTTCATCCTCATCCCAACCTTGCTACTCACCCCAAACCTTTTAACTTCATAGTTTCATAGTTTAAAGTTGAGTGTTACCTGCATTTAGGTCCCAAGACCATTTAAGAATGCAGTCTCCTTGACCCCAAACACAAATTTCCTGTTTTCTATGTAATCATCCAGTTTTATTTTAAAGATGTCCAAATATATTATAGTATGTATGTATAATGGGAATTTCATCCATAACAAGTGTAGTAAGTGCCTTTTTTTATTTTTGTCCTACTTTTATTAATTTTAAGTAAACTAAATGTTCCATCATATTCTTGCATCTATAAACATGATTTGTTAATTTCTTATGTGATCCTATTCACCTGAGCTGTGTCTGTAAATGGCCCATTGAGATCAGTGCACTATCCCAGTAAACAAATATAAATAAATTAATTAAATAAAAGAACCCTTGGTCAAATGATGACATGTTTAATGCTAGTCTTAGATTATCTCTTGTTAATATACCAATGCAAACATAACCAAATTTCTAAAAAGTTTCTCATTTAATCCACCCTATTTCCCTTCAAAACAACTTCAAAACCTTCACCCAACATATGAGCTGTAGGTCTCATTTTGAAAATTTTAGAATGAATCACATGTAACTGATCCTTTTAATTACATACAAAAGTAAGCACCTGGATTCGGAAAACTTTAACACATCATGGTAAGCAAATTTGCACAACAAGCAGCCACATGCAACAGTGTGTGATACAGAAAAACAAGCTCCACGTTTTGGCTAGACCCAGGAGTGCAACCATGAGCGATATTTACAATTGCCATACAAAGACATTGTAATGAGTGATATTTTTAATATGAGCTTGTCTGTATATGCTAATGAGTTAGAAGATGATAGTGGAGCAATTCAGAAGTGTATGACATCATGCAATGGAGCTGTGCCCAGTGCATATTTCAACCCAGTGAAATTCTTGTGTTCAGAGAGAGCAAATCACTAAGTAATGTTAGAGGTTGTTCCAGCATTAGTAAGTGTGTATCTGCAAGGGGATCTATTAGCCACTGCTATGGCCAATGAACTGTAATGTCATCTCTGGAGGTGCAGGGTCATCCAACCTCCTTGACATTTTGTGGATTCTGCAACACTGACATTGTAGACCAGTCCCATTTAGATAGGGACACCAGTAAAAAACTGTAGATATGTGTTATCCATGGCTCTGCTCCACTTGATACTAAGCTATGAGTGGTTCTACATATATTAGCTACAGGGACATTCCAAGATCAAGTGGGGACATAGTGAGGGTATCTCAGCCATCTGCCTAGAAAATTCACCATTAGTTTCTCAATGTGATGTTTTAGCATGTGGAGGAGCATATGTGGTTCCAACATACCCTTGAGGAGACAGCCAACACCATATAGGATTTTTATGAGACAGCCCATTTCCATGAGATACTGTGAGCCATATACTGTACTCACACTGAAATACAGGCCCGACTTGGTGAACTGAAAAGGAGGTACATGAACCATAAATGATATCACTTGACTTCATCAACTCCTAGGTGGTTTACAGTGCATCGATTATCATTTACAAGGCGTGTTCAGGCTGCCTGGGCAGTTATTATGATTTCCATGTATGACATACCTGTGACCTGTACCAACAGACAGCAAGGGGTGACTTCCCATTGAGGTATTTTGTTGGTGATGCTGGATATGTCCTGGAAACCTATTTCACCCCACTGTTAAGAAGTCCACAAAATCAAACAGACTAGGGATATAACCATGCCCAATTACAAACAAAAAACATTAGTGTGCATATGTTTGGGATATTGAAGGCTCACCTTCACTGTCTTGATTCATCTGGTGGTGCCCTGCATTATGAACTCTAGCACACATGTAAAAATAGTGTCAAAATTTAAAAATGTTACCTAATGTCATACCTAGGAAACAGTTACTGCAGGGTGAGTTAGGGAGTAGCCAGAGACAGGAAAAGATCATGCCAGAAGAAGGCATGTGCAGTATGCTGTGGTGCTGACAAAGAGGCAGCAGATTGCATATAGCATCAAAGCACAGCACACAACATTAAAGGAGGGTGGCATAATGATTAAGGTGTTTACCTTACAGACACAAGGTACAAGATTTGATTCTCACATGGGGTAATTGGCTAGGCTTATAGTGGCTCACAAGGGCAATTAGCCTAGTACTAACCTGTGAACCTATATACTGCAATAAATGTGATACATGTAAAATCAATACCAGGCAGCACTTACCTGTGCAGAGGGTGACTACAACATACAAAGGGCAGCACACAGTATTTGCACAGGTGGGGAATGGAGCACAGGTTTGGATGTTTTTTCACAGGGCACTGTGTGACTGCTGAGGGGTATGAAAGTAAAATGGGTATTTCTGGGGAATGTCAGTTTATGGCTGGGTCATTAATGTATGTGATGTACTGGGGTCTGTGGTGGTATGAGGATAGGATTGTAGAGGCACATCACAACAAGAGCTGCAGAGCTGTGCCTCAGTCTACTGGACATGTCCAAGGTATGTATAGTACCCCACCCATGACACCTTGCTGTACCAGTAATTGGACTAATGTAATAGATGTCAGTGTGCCATGTGACATTTAGCAATGTCTGCTGAGACATGTAGCAGTGTAATGATGACCATAACCATGGAGATTACCTCTTTTGGGTGTGGACACCTCAACAACAGATGTTGCAGTGGAAGTGGGATATTAGTCATCCACTGACACATTGGCTACCATCTGTGGATGTAGTTGACCACCTTTTATGGACAACCACTGACCTCTGACAGGCAAGCCAGAGAAAGACATTGAATGTTACAGTATGTAATTGAATTTATTCAGGAAATCACACATATGGGATGTGCACTTCATAGGTCATTATTCACACCCTAGATCACATCACTATCTTCACCATGGATGTAATGGTACTAGCCTGTGCCTCTACAACAGCTCTGCACATACACTGGGTTGCAGAGATTGACACAACAACCTCAGGGCAGAAGATGTTAATTATGTGTTCAGCAAGTATCTTCATCCACCCTCCGGCATTGACTTCTCTGTCCATTTGTTCTTGTGGCAGATTCAGTCATTTGCCTATTTGGGGCCAGCACCCTTCCCTGATTGATAACATCCCCACTGAGGTGTTGCTAGTCTGGATATCCACAGCCATAGATACTTTGTGCATAGTCTGTGTTCTGTGCTACCTGAATGTACCAGCTCATCCCCACCATCATTATCAGAGGCTGCAGATACTTCAACATCAGAGTTGTGGCAGTACTACAGTGCTGGTTTCAGATAAGGAATCATCTGTGAAACACCAAAAAAAAATATCCAGTGTAAGTAAGGCCTACCATCTACAACTATGCATGCAAGCAATTTTTACAATTACAAAAATTATAACAATTAACTCTTTATTTGTATACCTTGCGCAAATGGCTGTGGATGTTGAACCCCTGATTTACCTGTATGACATAAATAAGATAGCTTTAATAAGACTGATATATATTAACTAATGATTGCAGAGGAATTTCAGGTGTTGATATGCAGAAATAGGCCTACATAGCTTGGACTTCTTCAGTGGATTGTCTTTGGGGGGGGGTCTGTCTAGCTTGGCTCCCACATCTAGCACTGCACTTTGTGACTCTAGAGGTGTTACTCCCTCCTGAAAGAGTTCAGGAACTCCTCTGTTTTCATGAGATGGAGGGTTGGCATAATTAAAGTCTAAACCTCAGAGATACAGGGTACAAGGTTTGATTCTGACCTCTGGTTATTGGCTAGGCTTGTAATAGTCTGGGGACTGATAGCTTAGTATGAAACTATGAACATGAGATGGCCTCCCACCCATTGCCCAAACCTCACATGCTAGGAGTCTTACTCTTTGTTGGGCATCACATACTGTACCATTGTCTGTGCAGCACACCATTTCATAATCACAGTTGTGGCCATCAGTTGCATTAATGTTTGTGACACTATCATCCCAGGCACACCACTGGTTGTGCTGATCTGCTTCCTGCAGGCCAAAGAGCCATCTCCCACGGAGACATAAGGCCTAGAGTAGTACTTCTTTCTCTGTATCAGAGAACTTGGGATATGGGTGGATGTCACACGAGAGTGACATGTATTCTTCTGCTTGCTCTGTCTGCTAGGCGTTGCACTGTTGCTATGCAAAACAGTGGAATTACCAGCCTTGTTCTTCCATGGATTTTACAAACTGTAATAACACAAGGGTCCTCTTTTTCCACATAGCATGCTGTTTATGTTCCTGACAGTTATATATCTGCAGCCACAATATTTAAGTAGTGTCAGGCACATAAAATTACAGAGTACATTTTTCCCTCAAAAGTCACATACTAGTATAAATGACCAAGGTGATACAAGTGTTGTCAGTGTGCTGACTGATTTCTTAACAGCATACACAGGGATACAGGACTGCTTTGTTACAATCCTCAAAGTGCCATTGTGAACCATCATAGTTCAGTAACTATATGTTTTGCTTTTGCCATGCATCATGAAGATGAAGTGACTATCAATGCCTGTTATTGCACAGCAGATGAGACATGCAAGACCTGGTTTGGGTGCCAGTTCATTGCCATATTTCACTGAGATTTTCAAGGTGAGAAATCAAGACTAGGGGAGTAGTGGAGTGCTCCTTTTAAAGTACAGAGGTGGTGTGAGGAGGAGTCAAACATTTTTGTCTGTCTCTTCCATAACAATCATAGCTGGAAACTCTTACAGGATGGCTATTAAAAGCCCTGTTGTAAGACTGAAGCCTGGATAGTTTAGCCCAAGATGTCATCCATGCAAGTGGCATTACACGCATGGGGGAACAGTGCCATCACCATTACAGTGACATAAGGTGATGCTATCATATGGGAAGATGAAGTAAAACAGTGGGCACTATCTATGTGTTATACCTATAAGCTATCTTAGTTACACATATAACCTGCCACGCTGTGCCATCCACAAATATTGTACAGTGCTGATTTTTATCTCTATAGTCCCTGAAGTCATGGAAGTGAAAGAGCAGCAACACAGGGGATGGTTGGAGTGCCTAAGAGACTGCTGGGGTGACTATACTGACTTTAGACTGTAAACAGTAGTAGAAATTAATTCCAAAATAGTATACCTTTCATATACCATTGTCAGTTCTGTGATAACTGTGATAGGTCAAAGGTAGCAGTATGACTTTTGAATGTTGTTAGTATGTTTTTACATGCTTCCTCTCATATACTTGGACAAGTGGGTCAGGATGTTAAGCCTCTGCTACATTGTGAGGATGCTTAAAGATTCAATTCCTTCCCCTTATGTTACAATAAAATATTTAAATTGATTGGTTTCAGTATTATTATACTACAGCATTAGATGATGTAAATGTGTAAGAGCAACATTTATGGGTGGGTGGATATCTGTGTCATTGACAATATTTGTCAAAATAGTTGTTTCCTTTCCCTCTAATCTTCTAGTGAAATGAGTCTGAACATCACAATTTATTTGTATCTGTGTAATTGTCTCAGACATCAGTGCTGTGTCTCTGTCTAGAGAACACTGCTGGTTTGTCCAAGTAACTTATCACATTAACCCTCTATGTGTCAGAATGCAGGTGATGGTGGCTGCTGGTTCACATTCCCTTCTCAGCTCTGTATGCTAACAGCCTTGTTAAACTGAGAAGTGTTTGTTGGTCCTTCAGTTATATTACATTCAACTATAACATGGTCAAAACATATATCGGCTTTAATTTTTCATTGCATTTGTACTTCTGTCTCTCTCTCTCTCTGTTTCCTACCATATTTGTCTCTATATTTTCTATTGCATGTGTTGATTTTGTTTATTATTTTGTTTCTTTCCATTTATTTCCTGTTATATACAGCAGCAACAGAATGATCTGCACCCATCCTGTGGGCAAGGCCTTTTGGCCCTCCACAAGTGACAGCTGCAGACACCCCATCAGAAGCTCCCAGCACATCTGGGCCTTTGCTACAATGACCTCCATACCTCCTGTCCTACCTGCCCCTCCCACTTCAGGTACCTCTGCTCTGGCTGTGTGGACAGTTGTATCCACCAGTAGCAGTGCCAGTAGAGATGACACCTTTGTCACCCATTGTCAAATTGCAGACATTTTTGGGGAAGATTATTGACTGGAGGCTGGATGCTTAAATCAGTCAGATAGAGACCCTCCTCTGACAACTCATTGAATTACTTCCCTGTCCAGCACCATCTTTACTATGTAAGACAAGGATCAGTGGTGATGGCACTCATTTGGATAATAGCTGTCAGAGACCTCAGCTACAGAGACCCAGTATTATCCCCAGTCTTGGTGTCCCCCCCCCTCTCTCTTGTGTCCATACCCACTCCTGTTTTTTTTTATTTCATAGAATCATAGGAGGTTACTAGGCCAATGGCCCTGGGGCCCTTACAAGCCTAGTCAAGAGTTTATCCCCAAAAAGAAACCTCCATCAGCACTTATCGCCCCTGCTAGTGAGGGACACAGGTGGAACCCCTGGGACAAATTTGCCATTTCCCATCCACTCATCAAGCTTGCACTTGAAGAGGGTCAGTGAGGTACTCTGTTTGACATGTATGGGAAGTCTATTCCAGAGACAGGGCAGCCTCTAGGAGACAAACCTGTCTCTCCAGCTGGTTTTACTGATGTGGCATAATAGATTAAGGCCTTTCTAGTGGGTAATGAGTGAGGAGTTAGACTTATGGATATGGAGCATCTCTAGTAGGGGAGGGTCCGAGATTGCCTTGTAGGCGAGACACAGATCACCTATGAGCAATCTGTACGATACCAAGCAGACTGATAGTGATTTGATCCTGTCCACATAGGACAGGTTTTGGAGGCCATGAATTCTCTTTGTGAGGTATTTCTGTGGGCTTTCCAGTTGGTGCAGATGTTTGGAGAGGTACATATCAAATGGGGTGTGTTATACTCAATTATTGGTCTAATGAGGGAGGAGTATTGAGAGGTAATAACCTCCTTTTTTCTGGATGCAATCCCATTACTTATGAAATGAATCAAGTAAAAGATTTTTCTGACCACTGCTCCTACATGATGGTTGAATGTGAGATTTTTATCAACCTGAGTACCTAGGTCTCTCACAACAAGTTGTATGTTTAGGGGGTTGCCATTGATGTTGTAATCTGCAGGGGCCATGTTTCTGCCAAATGGTATGATGGTACATTTTTTGCATTTAGCTTGAATCCATGAGTTTGGCACCAGTCATTAGTTGCTGTGAGACCCTCTTGCAGTATGTTAACATCATCTGGGGAGTCAATGACAGCACCCAACTTACAGTCATCTGCAGACTTCATCAGCCACAAGCCTTTTGTCTTTGCTTGCCCCTCTGAGAAGTAGATGCCAAACAGTTGGGGTCTCAGGTCAAATTCCCGGGGAACTCCAGTACTGACAGGTCTGCTATCAGAGGTGGAGGTGCCTATTTTGACCTTGAGGGTCCTGTTGGTGAGCCAGCTGGCGATCCACCTGATGAGACAGGGATTTACACCAAGTTGGGTTAGCTTTTCGATGATGCCTGAGTGAGGGATTGTGTCAAAGGCCTTGGCCAAGTCAAGTTAAGCTATATGTACTGACTTTCCCTCATCCAGGGCCTTGGTGACAGTCTCAAAGAAGTCAACCAGGTTCAACAGGCAAGATCTGCCCTTGATGAATGTGAACTAGGTGGAGTCAAGTGCTTGGAGATTGCCTATGTCCTTGTTTGTGAGATCCATAATAATATGCTCTATGGCTCTACAGATCAGACTTGTCAAGCTAATGAGGTGATAGTTTCCAGGGTCAGTAGTGGCACAACCTTTGTGCAAGGGGATGACATGGCAGTTCTCCACTCTGCTGGAATGAAGCCTGCACTTAGGCTTTGGTTGAATAGGGTCCTCCATGGTGAAGCCATTTTTTGCTGGGGATGGTGCAGAATTCAGCCTGGGATACTATCAGGTCTCATGGAAGCTGTGTTCTTTGTCTTTGATAGGGCCTTTAACACTTGATCTATGGAGATGTGAGTGAGGTTCGGACAAGTATCGGGGATATCAAAAGGGCCTTTGGGGGGATGGGGGTGAAGTTTGCACTGAACCTATCTGCTAGTAGGTTGTTGGCTAAGTCAACAGGATCAGTGTAAGGGATACTGTTAAGTACTAATTCGGAACAAACCTAGGCTTTGCCATGGAGGTTCCTGTTGTAAATGAAAAAGGCTTTGTGGTTTCCCTTTGTTTTGGAGGCTAGTTTTGATTCATAACTGGCTTTGAAAGTTTTCACTAGTGATCTATTTTGCTTGTTGAGGCTAAGGAGGGAGATTTTCCAATTTGGAATTTGTTCCTTTTTACCCTTGGACAATAGTTTCTTCCTTTTGTTGTAAAGTATGTTAACAGAGGATGTCCACCAAACCGGTTTGTGTTTCCTTGAAGAGCAGGTTTTAGTTCTGTTGGGTATGGCTGAGTCCATGCAGTTGTACAGATGCTTGTATACTGCACTGGTGTACTGTTCAGCGTAGTTGTCTGCATCCCCTGGGGAGGATGGTGGTGTGAAGCCACATATACCTTCCCTTAGGAGGTTGTAGACAGCTTGTATTCAGCTTTTGAGAAGTCTTTTAGCTTGATTATGGCTGGGGGGGGGGGGTTGGCTGGGATAGAAACTTTGAACGAGATAGTCCAATGATTAGAGCTCACCAGGAAAGAACATACTATAGGAGTGGTGCAATGGTCACCCATGTTGGTGAGAACCAAGTCCAGAATTTTTTCTCTTGTCTTCTCTCCATTGTGCTCCCTTTGTTTGTCTGTCTTCATCACCATTGTGTTTTGCCTCCCTTATTGTTTTAGAATACAACATTCAATCATGCTTGGCTTCCTCTGCTACCTAACCTAACCCTCTTACATTCCTCTTTTATTACTTACTTTCTCATTATACATAAAGATGAGCGCCTCTTCTTCAGAAAAATATCTCCCCCACTTATCCCACCTCCATCCTGCTCGTTCCTTAGTTTTTTTACCTTCTGTTTACTTCTCTTTTTCATCTCTTTCCTTTACTCCAGTTCCTAACATTTAATCTGGTCAGCAAACATAGACAAACACACCTCAGCTATGTCCATATAGGGTTTACAAATCACTTATATTTTGTGATTGTACTGCGTACTGTAAGTTGCAAACAGCACCTTCCATGCCCACGTGCAACCAGTAAGGAATGGCACAGTTCATTGTTTAGCAAGTGCTAAGTACAATCGCCATCATATACTGTGGCTTATGTGACATGGGGTTTCCATAGTAGTGTTGGTGTAAGACAGTGTACAGAGATAACATCAGATAAAACTGACATGCTTTGGTTTACTGCTTTCTTAGCTCAGCTAGTCAGTGAAGTATTTTGTACAGTATAAATGGGGAAGATTGTGGCTTCAAGGCCCCTTAGGGTTGTATTTTTTGTCTGTAATTATTTCATTCTGTAGGTGTGGAAGAATCAACTGCTATGTACTTCACTGATATATTTTGTGCTATAGTTCTAGCAGCTCAGTCTGTAAATGAAGTTCTTTTAAGAAGATTCATATTTTAATTATATGTGAACATTTCTGGGCAAAAGGCAACAACATATTAGACCCTGAACTTTCTGCCAAATACCACCATGTTTTTTTTTTATATTTAAAATAATTTACAGCATTACATTATTCATAGGTGGTTACTGGGCTATTGACCCAAAGGTCTTTATTAGCCTTGGTGTGTGTACCCAATATAATACGAGAGAAACTCAATATAAAGGATCTTGCCTAAACTCGAGATCTTAGTTAGGAATGACTGCCCATGTCTAGGAGGGTCATAGGTGAAATCCCTAGCAGGAATTTATGGTTTCCCATCCAGTCTTCCAGACTATGCTTAAACAGGTCACAGATGGGCTTTGTTTGATGTGAACTGGTAGCCTATTCTAGAGGAGTGGCAACTTCTGAGAGACATATCTGTCTCTCCAGCAAGTCCTGTTTATGGCGCAGGCCAGGTTAAGGTCCCTGGAGCAGTTGACCCTTGTCCCATTTGACTTGTGGAAGTGCAGCATTTTCATTAGGTTTGGATCCGTGAATTTTCTGTAGGCCAGGCATGCATCTCCTCTAAGTAGTCTGTATGCCACTGAGTACAGTGACAGTGACTTCAGCCTGCCAGTGTATGACATGTTCTGGAGACCCTGAATTTTCTTGGTTAGAAATCTCTTGACGTCTCTCAAGTTGCTGCAGGTGTCTTATAAGGTACATACCAAAGGGTGCATTGTACTCAATTATTGGCCTGATGAAGGTTGAGTACAGGGGTGTTATGATCTCTTTCATTCTTGAGGCAATACCTTTGCTAATTGGATGTGCAATGTAGAATGTCTTCCTTACCACTGTAGACACATGGTTGTCAAAGTTTAGGCTGCAGTCAGCTTGTGTTCCCAAGTCTCTCACTACTGAGTTGCTACTTAGGGTATTATTATTTATATGATAGACTGCAGAGATATTATTGTTACTGAAGGAGATGATAATACATTTTTTACCATTGAGTTTGAGTCCACGGCTTTGGCACCATTCACTGGTTTGTGTTAATCCCTGTTGAAGTATTTTACATCATTTGGGGATTCAAAGATTGCACCTAATTTGCAGTCATCAGCAAACTTAGTCAGCCACAGTTGTTTTGCTTTGGCCTGAACTGCTGAGAAGTATATTCCAAACAATAGGGGGCCCAGCACTGACCCCTGTGGAACCCCATTAGAGACAGGTCTGCTGGTTGAGGTAAAGTCCCCAACTTTGATTGAGTGTGATCTGTCGGTGAACCAGTTAGCAACCCACCTGACAACATAAGGATTGATATTCAGCTGGGAGTGTTTATCAATGATGCCCAAATGTGGGAGTATGCTAAAGGCCTTGGCTAAGTCAAGGTAGGCTGTATGCACATATTTCCCTTCCTCTATGGCTCTAGTGACATTTTCAAAGAAGTCCACCAGGTTTAACAGGCTTGACCTGCCTTTGACAAAACCAAACTATGTCGGATCAAGGGTTTGGAGATCACCTATATTCTTATTTATAAGGTCGATGATGATTCATTCCATGGTCTTAGATATAAGACTGGTTATGCTTATGGGTCTGTAGTTCCCAGGGTCTGTTGCTGTAGCCCCTTTATGAATGGGGATGATGGTTGCTGTTTTCCATTCAGCAGGGGCAAAAACAGTACTCATGCTGTGATTGAAGAGAGTACCTAATGGAGTTGCTAACTCATGTTTTAGACCATTTAAAATGCAACCTGAGTAATATAGCAAAAATACAGTATAAAATTGTACTTTTGGATAGCAGAATGCAACAGATTACTTGGATTGCACAGATGAGCATAGCAGAGCAGTGGCTGGTCGCCTAACTCTGTGGAGCTATTGCTTTAAGGATATCTATTTTTTAGGTATATAAAATTCTGTGTAAAGGCAACAACCTGTTTTGAATGTGAAGGAATTTTCTGCTTACTGCCTTCCACCAATGTGCATCCATTTGGCTTCTCTCTGGCCTTCCCACTATCTTTTCTTTTCTACCTTGCATGTTTTCCTATGGTCAAGCTCACCTCCAATGTGCAGCAACACTTTGTCTTTTTAGGTAAAGGTCTTCTTGACTCCTCCATTTGAAATAAAACAACAGACATTTGCCCTGAAAATTTAAGGATGTGTGCCGACTAGGATTTGGTTGGAATTTCATTATATTCCTCAGTATTATTCCAGTTGGTTCATACTAGCTTCATAAATGGCAAACTAATACAACCAAATATGGTACCTGCACTGTATCTGCATCTCTTATTTAGTGGCAGACAGCAATGGTGTTTTAACACTCATCCAGCTAATAGGATGCAAGTGATGGCAGCGGTTCCTGTCAAATCCCTGATCATAGTTTCAATGAAGGCAAATAGATGGACAACCATTTGTTGAAACTGGTTTCATCAGTATTGGAGTTTTCATCCTTCTCCATAGTTGTGCTACCTTGGATTTGGTATATATAAGTTTGGAGTATAAAAAACTCCCTGCAAAAAGGTATGTGTTCGAAGTTTTATGAAATGTGTTTTGGTGAATGGCTGTTAATGTATTTACCTTTGTCGAAACTATGATTGATGATTTGAAAGGAATCCCACCCATCATTTGCATCCAGATGAAACTGCTGTTGATTACTTGACATGTATACTGAATGTGGAACCTTTGGTGCATATTTTTCTTTATTTTTTTCATTTCTTTAAAGAGTGATCCAGGATGCAGTAACAACATCTGAAAGAAGTGGGTGGGTAGGCAACCTCTTTCCTATGACTCCAGTGCCTTTGATTATTAGTAAGATGATACAAAGTGATGTTCTACAGTGGAGGAGATGGCAGTGTGGAGGTTTGACAAACATGATAAACTCGATTTTTTAGGTAAAGAAAAGCAAAATATGCAGGAGTGTTTTTTTTTTTTCAAACTGAGTACCAACTTGTACTTTTATTACTTGTATATCACAAAGAGAGTTTACCCCTCAGTGCCTTTATACTTTTACTTTTATTTTTATGATTATGATTCACAATAAATATGTACACCAGAGACAAGATAACAGAGGTTAAAATGTGGCTTACATTGCTCATGGTGTTCAAAGCTTTAAATAAATTAATTGAAACTGAGACATTTTATGTATGCATTTTCTTTCTCGTTCCTGCTGGAAACAAATACTCTGGCGCAAAATATTGAGTCATATTAAAAAAAAGAGTAAGATACCTTAGAGAACAAGCAACCTGTACATCCCCACTTTTATTGGAGAATGAATGATACCCATTAGGGTGTTAATGTACAGATAATGCCCTCTGAATATCGAGTCCATGGCATGAAGCTCTGACAGTGAAGAAGCAAATGGCTGCCATTTTTTGTGCTCTCTAAACAGCACTTTGGTGTTTAGTGATGGTAAAATTAAAAGATAAAGTAAAGAAATAAAACTGTGTGTGTGTGTGTGTGTGTGTGTGTGTGTGTGTGTGTGTGCGTGCGTGCGTGCGTGTGTGTGTGCGTGTGCGTGTGCGTGTGTGTGTGTGTGTGTGTGTGTGTGTGTGTGTGCGTGCTTCAGTACATGAGAGAAACTGAGAGTGGGAGACAGAGCTGACTGCAACAGGTAGCCTATTAGGAGGAAGCTTTTAATGAATACATATTGTAAAAATCTTAATCTCTGGCTTTATTGACTTTAAAACAACCATATTTTGTTATATAATTAAATGAAAGGAACACCATTAAGCAGTAAAGTCATAGACAGCAAGGGAGGGAAGAGCTGTTATTTTTTTTTAATTTATCATAAATAGACAGCTGACAAATCCCGATGTGCCCACTCAAGAAAGTGCATGTTAAGTGCAGTGTGCATGTGTGTGTGCATGTGGGTGTGCGTGTGGGTGTGCATGTGCGTGTGGGTGTGCATGTGTGTGTGTATGTTTCGATCTGTCTATCTATATGTTTCTTTGTGTCTGTCTGCCTGTCTGTGCTTTTGAATGTGTATTTCTCTATGTACATGTCTGTAAGTCTGCCAGTAAGTGCTTCTGAATGTGTGTGTGTGTGTGTGTGTGTGTGTGTGTGTGTGTGTGTGTGTGTGTGTGTGTGTGTGTGTGTGTACATGCTTATGTGTATAGACATTAAATACTTACATAATTTGGATGCAAGATATTTCCCCACTGCAATCACATTTAGTATAGCAACTTTCAGACATTAGGATGAGAAAGTATTTTGCATCAACAATAAATATAATATATATATATATATATATATATATATATATATATATATATATATATATATATATATATATATATATATATATATACATATATATATATATATATATATATATATATATAAATAAAAATACAAACCAATTTAACTGATAGTCCATCCTTTAAGTACATTAATGCACTCCAGGATGTGAGTTACTATGGAAATAATGCCCTTCCAGAGGTATAGATGCCTGATGGAGCAAAACACCCCAGGGCATGCGTTAATTACACAATAACTGCGTTGGGCATTATTGCCTGTTTATTGCACAGCATGAAATTCTGAAACATGGAATTCTTAGACAGAAACAGTAAGAGAGGTGCTGTACATCATGTAGCTTGACAAAGTCATAATACACAATTCTGAATATGGATTCTTCTTCTTCTTCTTCTTTCGGCTTTTTCCCGATTAGGGGTCATCACAGCCGATCACCTGTCCACTCATGATTGGCAGTGAAGTTTTACAGTGTCAAGTTGCCAGCCCAGTGCCCAAAATTCCACAGAAGGCACATACATACACGCACTCACACCTAGGGCCAATTTAGAGTGTCCAATCCACATACAGCATGTCTTTGTGATGTAGAAGAAAACCAGAGCACCCGGAGAAACTCCATGTAAAAGAATGCAACACGGTACATTAAGTCTTAGACTATGTCAGAATCAAGAATGTGTGTAGTAGGTATATTTTAAGCCAAATGCAAATGAACAAAGTGAGAAATGTGATATTTTCTTAATTCTAAGCCAGTCTGAATAAATAAATGATCTGAAGAACCTACCAAGCTATATTGCTCTATTTTGTAATCAATGACAGTTGCTGTCCAAGGGAGGCTGATACAGATTTGATTAGGTCAGCATCAAGAGAAGTTCTGAAAACAGAGACAAACTGAGCAAATATCAAGCTTGGGGGAAGCTAATAAGAAAAGGCATACACAATATAGGTACTGACACTGGAAGCAAGGAGCCATGTACAGTATATAAAACAGTATTGGAGCAGAATGATAACTGGCTGGTCTAATTGAAATTAGCAAGATAAATCTGCTTCTAGCTGGCATAAATATGTATGGCTGGGAGGGGTTTGTGCTCAAGTGTTTGAGTTTCTGGTACCAAATATTGTGTGGTACATTTCTAGATATGCAAAGACTTCTAAATATTTAATGAATTGTCACTATGTTTATGGAGTTGTTCTAGAAAAGTGACGATAGTAAACAAATGTTACTTCCTTGTGAGCAACCACTTCGTGTTTTTGGCTAGAGATGTAGATTAGTTCTTTTCTGTGGGCCATGCTCTTCCAATTTTAATTGATAGTTTTCTACAATGTATTCTAATGTATAGTCTTTTATTATGTCAATATAATTGTCATAAGTCTTTGCAAACATATAGTTGTATGTTTATATCTACATTTTATACTTACATTTATTTATTTACATTTTGATTGCTGGCATAGAGCACTGATCATAAAATGGCCAAGGTGCTTATTGTTACAACAAAAAGTAACAAACAACAGATATGAATAGATATATAACTTAGAGGGTTATGATCAGGTCACTGAATATAACCTGTTTATTATGTGTTCGAAGCATGGATGCCAAAAAATTCACCTTGAGAGAGAAGCCACATTGAGACCACATAATTCAAGGTTATGATAAGGGACCCAATCATAATCCTTTGCAGTGCATGGAGCTTTATCTGCTTCATCTACTACCAGTTACAGGGGGGAAAAAACAGTGTTTTCCTGGCTTTCAAAGCCATAAAACACTTGGGGAGTGCTGTCAAAAGGTAGTTTAATGCAGTCCGCTATGTTTCCATACCTCTTAACTGTCTAGATTTCCAAAGGACATCCAGATTATTGCTTCATATTTTTGATCTGTTCCTTATACAATATGTTTTTTGGACAAACCAGTGAGGATTGAAGTGACTAAATAATGGCATACATTTGAGTTTCAGTGTTTGTAACCTTCAGAAAATGGATGCTAACACATCCTGCTATTCTAGCAACTTAAGTTTGCTTGAGGAAGTTGTGGACAAGTTACCGGTACAGACAGCAGCTGCCATTTGCTGGACAGTACTGTCAGATTTTACTATCTGGTGCTAGACCCCATTTTAACAGGTTGTGGTTAACATTTGTTAAGGTCGGGTCACATGCTACTCTGGTTTGTCTTTTTCTGAATATCAGGGTATAATCACCATGCTCCATGCACTACAGAAAAGTTATTGTAAGAACAAAAATAACAAACCACGAATATCAGTAGAAGTATAATAGAACAGATATCTGACAAATAATACAAAGTCTTGAAGGCAAAAGAACAGTGAAAAATGTAGGATGAAATTGGAGTACAGGTAAATATTGCTAGCAACTCATTCCATGTGATATTACTGACGTTTGACAACATACTCTGTAGAAAAAAACAGGGTCTGTGAACTGACAAGTAAATAAATAATTAGTAAGCAAAGACTTAACTGAAACAATACAGAGTAGCAGGTAGAAAGAAAGAGGTGTTAACTTATAGTGGAAGATGTATAATTAAGCAATGTCTTCAATTTCCTGGTATTTGCATATATGTTAATCAGTCAGGAACCTTTTGAATTCTGTTCTGAAATTGGGGTGATTTATGTGGTAGTTGAGGTTGCAATGGAGGGACTGTCATAGTTTATGGGCAAGAGCGGAGAAGCTATGATTTGCACAATGCAGTTTTATGGCAGGAGTTCAGAATGAAGACCATAGCTCAGATTAGCTTCTAAGGCTGTAAGATTGGTCTGTCCACAGTGAGTTTCATTGTGAGAAGAGTTGGGGTGTTTTGATTGTGTAGTTTGAGACACAGGGAACTAAGTAGGAGGCTGGCTCTGATTTTTACAGGCAGTCATTTTGCTTTGGCAAAAATGATAAAACAAATCAGTATCAGTGTGGTGGCAAGTCCTGTACAAATAAGGTAATCCAAAGAATGGTAAAAAAGATGTACCTGGAACCATAAACAGTAAAAAGTATGTTTAACTGGTTATCCAACAAGTTGCTAAAATCAGTTTGGTCAAAGTGCATGCAAATGCTAAAACTCAGCATCTAAACTCAAGTGTGAAAAAGCACTTTCACCCAGTGGGCTTCATCAGGTGACTGGCATGTGTATATATAGCATTTCAAAGTCACATGATTAAAAAGTCACATGTTTAGAAGAAATCGTATGATTAAAAAAATGAGACTATACTATTAATTCTGTGGAGACATTGTAAGAAAAGTTCAAATTTTATTTGAAAAGGTCTGCAGGGCAGTCATGTTTCCACTTGAAGTGGTAGCAAGTAACGGTAGGCCATATAAAAACTGGATAAAAAGAAAGAAAAACGACACCGAGTCCAGTAATAAGGTTAGCGCTTTTGTTTACTGATTAAGCAAACTTCTTCAGACAACTGACATTACAAAAATACACAGCTTAAATAAATTAGCATGTCATGACATCACAATACAATTCAGAAACCAAGCCTCCATTTAAAGAACCCACATACCCAACATACGTTCACATTTATCGAAACATAATAATAAACCATTAAAAATACATATATATTATATAAATAAATCTTAGCAACAAAAATATAGATGTACACATCAAATAGGTCACTAAATAAGTATACAAATATATTAAACCATAAATATATCAAAAATATATAAAAATATATATAAATATGCAAATGTATTGGTATTATCTTGTCAAAGCCTTCAATTTCAGAATACTTTTAAAAGAAACAGCATCATTCAAACCCGGGGGCGTAAGTGCATTTAATTTTCATTTTCTCTAGCATTGATAATGCTTTATCTAAAATTAAAGATGGTAAAACAAAGAAACTGAATAGGGATTCTGTAGCTTATGGGAAAGGTTTAGCCTATCCCATACCCCCCCTCTATTGTGAATTCTAACATTAATAGAGGGTCAAGTGATGGGCCAATTGGGTCGAATAATTATAGAAATAATGCTGAAAATCTTGCTAAGAATGATAGCATCTTGGATGACGAAATGTTTACTGAGGCCTCTACTGTTAGAAGGAGTGACAGGCTTGCTAATAAATGTCCCAATAATACTAACAGTAATACTAACCCTAATATGGAAGGTTTGGGTTCTTCTCGAGTTTTTCAGAAGAAGATGAACAATGGGGGACAACAGAATCAACCCCAACAACAACAACACTGGAAAAAGAAGGGACAAAACAGAAGGAGGAGGTAGTTGCTCCTTCGGAAAGTGTGTTTTGTTCCAAGCCTGTGTTTATTAATAATTTTGAATTTTTTGATAATCATGAGAACACTGTTAAAATATTATTTAACAGCACCCAAGACTTCAAGGTATATAATTATTCCACATATTCACCTGATCCCTTACTTATAGATGTTTTAGCTAAGGGTCTAACATTTGTTCCATCATCTCGGGGTGATTTAGCTAGGACTATTATCGACCTTAAATCCTTCACTAGGAAACTGAATTTAAACATCTTGTTGGGGTCAAATCCTAGTTTGATTAACGACTTTAGAGTTTCTAGCATTTTCAACCCTGTGCTACACCCTTCCATTCTCCTTTTTGAGAGAATATGTGAGAATGATTTTAGGAACTTATTTAATAATAAGGGGTCACATAAATTTGAAACATTTAATTTATCAGAAGTAGAAAGGGAAATGTTGATGGATTTAAATTTTGCGGACATACGAATTTTAAAACCTGATAAAGGGGGTGGTTTGATTTTCATGGATAATAATGATTATTTTCATCGTATGTGTTCACTTTTGGACAGTGACGCTTATGTTAAAGCTTCTTTAAATTAAGTTAATGGTGCTTACCAACCTATAAGAGGTTTTATCAGGGATTTATTTTTGGAAGGGAGAATTGATTTGGATTTATTTAATTATTTTTCCATTTCATACCCCCTGACACCCATATTATTCGGATTACCTAAAATCCATAAAAATATTGAAACCCCCCCCCTTTCCGCCCTGTTATTGATGGCAGACAATCTATTACGTATGCTTGTGCTAAATTTGTAGATGTTAAACTAAAAAAAGTATTGAAAAATGAAAGTCAGATATGTAAGAACTCGCAGACCTTTCTAGAAACAATGAACAAGCTTCCCTTCTCTGAAGATCTAAATTTCCTCACAATTGATGTCTGTGATCTTTATACAGTTATCCCTCAAGACATTGGTTGTGAGTGGGCAAGAGAATTCCTTTTGAGTTATCATGTGGAGGGTTCTAGTATTGATCTTATTATTTACTTATTAGAACTCATATTAGAGAATAATTATTTTCTCTTCAATAAGGAATACTAGTTACAGAAAACGGGTGTTGCCATGGGCTCTCCATGTGGGGCCACTTTTGCTAATATGATTATGGCCTACTGGGAGAGACATTTCCTGTTCAAGGACATTATGTTCCTGGAGAGAGTCACATGGTACACCCATTATTTGGATGATATATTTATCCTTTGGAAGGGTGATAAAGATTCAGCTGGAACATTCATTGAGCATATTACTCAATTTACTGATTTTCTACATTTCACCTGGGAATTTCAAACATTTAGTATTTCCTACTTGGATATTGAGTTGACCAAAATTGTTCCTGAGAAAAAATATATCTCAAAAATATTTAGGAAGGCAACCTACTCAAATGCATTTTTGTATTTTTCCAGTTGCCACCCTTTTGCCCAAAAGAGAAGTGTGGTTAAGGGTCAATTAGTTTGGGCAGCTAGGATGATTTCCCTGGAAAAATTCTTCCTTGATGAATGCAACCTTTTGAGGATGATGTTTTAAAACTTGGGTACCCTAGGTTTCGAGTGGACGATCTCATCGAGGAAGTGCATAAGAAGCGTTTAGTTGTTTTTTTTAAACCATTGTTGTCTGCTAAGGAAGGGCTTAGTGAAGATTTGGATGATGGTGACCATTTGAATATGAACATCATCTCCTCACAGGAGAGTAATCTTGAATTAATCACGGACTCATTGGAGAATGAAGGTACTAAAATGAGTTTTATCACTACCTTTTCTGTGGATGCACACCTCTTAAAATCAATTATTAATAAGAACTGGTGTTTTCTTGTGGATGACACTTTATCAAAAACAACTTAAATGAGTCACCTCAGTTTGTGTTTAGGAGAGGTAAGAATTTAAAAATGATCCTTGAAAGGGGCCCGCCAAAAGTGTATGGCCCCCATTGTGGAATGTCTAAATGTGAGGCATGTAGATGGTGTAAATACATCAAAGTTACAAATCATATTAACATCGGGAATAAGAAATTCCCCATTAGGGGTAAATTTAATTGTAATATCAAAGGGGTTGTTTACTTGGATTTATGCAGTTGCTGTCCAGTCTTTTATGTGGGTCGAACTGAGAGAACATTAGCATATTTATGCAATTGGGAAATTGAATTTGAATAATGCTCTGGCTAGACACATTAATTGTTACCCCTCACATGAATTTAAATTTTTGTTTTAGGAAAAAGTATTGGATAATGAAAGGGGAGGTCCAATGGATTTGAAATTGGATGAGAAGGAATTGATTTGGCAAGTAAAATTAAATGCACTTACGCCCCCGGGTTTGAATGATGCTGTTTCTTTTAAAAGTATTCTGAAATTGAAGGCTTTGACAAGATAATACCAATACATTTGCATATTTATATATTTTTTTTATATATTTTTGATATATTTATGGTTTAATATATTTGTATACTTATTTAGTGATGTATCTGATGTATACATCTATATTTTTGTTATTAAGATTTATTTATATAATATATATATGTATTTTTAATGGTTTATTATTATGTTTCGATAAATGTGAAAGTATGTTGGGTATGTGGGTTCTTTAAATGGAGGCTTGGTTTCTGAATTGTATTCTGATGTCATGACATGCTAATTTATTTAAGCTGTGTATTTTTATAATGTCAGTTGTCTGAAGAAGTTTGCTTAGTCAGTAAACGAAAGCACTAACCTTATTATTGGACTTGCTGTGGTTTTTCTTTCTTTTTATCCAGTTTTTAGAGTTTGTTTTTTTGGTTTTATACAATGGTAGGCCATATGTGAGTTGAGCCAGTACATCCCCAATGCCTACTGCTGCTCGGGCAGGAACTGAGAAACAATGTGAGATTTTCTTGACCCAGATTAAGTGGTAAATGATTTGGGATGTCACTGTATTTTTCTTTTCTTTTTCTTTCCTTGAGTCATTTAAGATTTTTAATATGACAAGAATGGACCCCATTCCTAAATTAGGGAAGAGATAAACCTCATGAAGTAGTTTTTCTTCAGTTTTTGATGCTTTGGAGGAGTGCTCTGTCTTTTGGATAAAGGGTGGGAGGACCTGCTGTAGAGTTGGAAAAGTGATAGGTGCTTGAAATCTAAGCTCCATCTTAGGTACAATGATAGATGCTTGAAATCTAAGCTCCACCTCAGGTACAATATCTTTAATGTTTGCATAAGACAGAAGAGCTTATTTGGAAGTATGGAGCTTGACAGATTTAAAAATCATTAGAATCAATGCATATAAAAAGCTGTAAAGGGGAAAAATATAGATCAAATTACGGATAAGCAGGATATGTTAACTGCGGATATAGGAGCCATGTTGCAGAAAATGACAGTGAAGGTTTGTCTGGCAGTTGTCATCCCTGAAAGAGATGATTAAGCAGCTTAATTTAAGTAAAAATGAGGCTGTGTTACTTGCTGTATTTCTTACCTAAGTGAGCTTTGATGAGGATTTTTTTTTAAATTTTTTTTATTTTTCTGTTCATCTCACACAGTTGACTACCTGATGGAGACTGGAAGGATCGTCTAATAAAGAAGAGATATTAATTTTGTAATGCACTTCTATTTAAGGTGAACAAAGGGAACAAGATTGCCATATGCAGATCAGTTAACTCACTGAAGTTGATGACATCTATCGCACATATGCAGGAGTGTGGTGAGAAATTATAAGGAGTACCAATTTCAAGCACTGGTGAAAAGGTGACTGAAGGCAACCTGGTTTACTGTATTGTATTTACTAATGTTTTACCTTTTCTTGTTGTAGTCACTATGTGGGGTGAAGAATTTAGGTATGTGGGATGTAAAATGTTCTGCATAAGTATCTGACGTATTATTTGAGGAGGGATATTCAGTATTTGTAGGGAGAGTGGGAGAAGACTTGCTCTGTGTATATAGGTAAGATGCATATACAGGTAATATGTCTATGGTTCACACATATGGAGTGAGTTTATTTTCCATGTAGTTTTATATAGCTTGAAGTTCACTCTCCATCTTTTTGATTATTATTGTATTGCAATCTTGTTTTTGTTTATAAATAAATTCAATTAAAATGCTTCTATTTTCACTTGCTTTGCATTGAACTTTTGTTTGGCAGATTAAACAGAAGGGGGATGATTGAAATGATATAAAATAATTTTTCTGTATCTAAAGTAACAGTAATGTCGGGAAGTGGAACTGTTATATTTTTCATGGAGAAAATACATGACTGTAAATTTACTTTGTATTGTTAATGAATAGGAAGATTTTTATTTTTGGTAACTGTTACAACTTTTTTTTGAAGAATAAAGGATATTACTACTCATGTTTATTAATTTATTATTGTTTGTAAAATATTAGCTGCTGTAAGCTGTAAAAAGGAAGGATGTACAGGACAGTATTCTGTTTATACACTTGTTTTAATCGTAGGAGTGATTACACTTTTGTTTTGCTCTAAGAACGGAGCATGGGGTAAAGGTTGTTGGGGGTAGGGTAGTCCTGCCCATATTCATGTAGATCCATTGAAGGTGGTTTTGACAAATGCAAATAAACCAAAAACAGTTTGCTGAAACCTCCTTCGGTGAACATTGAAACAATTTTTTTTTGCAGGCGGCAAGTCCCCTGTACCCCCATGTGTGGGGGTACCACCCAGAATTATATATACTATCTCCAAGGTTGCACAATAAGGGAGACAAAGGCAATCTCCACTTACTGAAGGTGGTTTAGTTGAATTGGCTTCAGTTTCTTTGCTTTCGCTGAAATCACCTTTGACTGATTGACATGCACCCATTCTGCTTCTTGCTAAATGGGGGAAAGAACGTAGCTAGCCAGTCAGTAACAGTTTCTGCTGAAATGATGGTCTGGCAGATGTGTTTTCTTGGTAATAGTTAGGTTTTGAGGACTTTAATATTTTTAAAACTCAACTACATGATGCTAGTAGACAGTGAAAATGTGGAGATGGATAAATTAAGTTAATGGAAATAAAGTTGAAATGCAAGAATAGCTGTTTGGGAAAGGGATATTCTTTGAAAATGGGTAGAGGGCATGGATCTTGCCTTGTGGTGATAGCAAAGTTGTAGCTGGTCAGGGTAGTTATTAATTGTATCAGAGGAAATGTCAGGACAGGACAGTATCTGATGTTGTCACAGGCAGCCTTGCATGATGTTACAAGGGCTATTGGGGTGACTGGTGCTGGCCGACGTTTCCTGTCTCCAAAGAGAAGACTAGATAGATCATTTGGTTCTACCCAAAGACCCATAGAGTCCAGCTCATGGAGACGGCAGGTCTGTTATTGGAGTCTGTGTGTGTGTGTGTGTGTGTGTGTGTGTGTGTGTGTGTGTGTGTGTGTGTGTGTGTGTGTGTGTGTGTGTGTGTCTGTGTGTCTGTGTGTGTGTGTGTGTGTGTGTGTGTGCGTGTGTGTGTGTGGGGGGGGTATTCACTTTATAATGTGGAATGCTAGTGAAATCAACAACCCAATTATGAGAGAAATAGAGAGAGGGGATATTAATGCTGAATTTGTTAGGGAAGGGGTTAAAGTAGTGATATTTCAGAAGATGGTTATAAGTTGTTTTGGTAAGCATGTGCTGAGGTGAAGAGAGAGGCTTACAATTCACAGAAGAGGTTGTGACCAAAGTGTAAAATGAGTAAGGGAAGGGGGACTGAGAGGTGGTGGTAGAAAGATACATCAAAGAGGGAAGAGTTATTATGGCCACTGCTTTCATATTCAAAATGAGGGTAAATAGACAATTCTAAAAGAGCATTTTGTGTGGATGAGTAACATAAAAAGGCAATACCCTTGATCTGCTTTACAGGGATCTTAAGATGGTGTTAGACTTAGAAAAGGATAGGTTATTGGGGCAATTGAATTTCATATTAGAATCCAGAGAATGTTAAGGAGAGGTATGCAGCATACAAGATTACTGTATAAATGGAGGGAGAAGAGAGGGGAAAAGGTATTTTTTTATTTTAGAAGTTAGCACTGTGGATCATATTGTACATTAGGATGTGGGGGACTGAAGTCTCAATATATTCAAATACACCCTTTTCGAAAAAAGTGCCAAATATCAAAGCTTCCACAATATACTACTCACTTTTGGCACTTAGTAGCAAATTTTATTACATAAAGGCAATGAGCCATAGAACATCGAACTAGCAACTTGGCTTACTCCTTCTAGGCTCAAAAATTTTGTAAGACACTCAAACATATAAGTATATATCAACGCCAATTTATTAATCCATTTTTCAGCTTCAATTCTGAAATTCTTAAAGAAGGAGAGAGATCTATAACTACAAAATATACTGAAACTACAGAATATGTATTATTACTATTATTCCCACTTCAAAAAGTTACATAATCATACTCATCATAAACTAATTTAAATTAATGAGCTGATATTTTCAACTTTACAATATATTAAATTATATAAAATCAAATCAAACTATTTCATAAGAAGCTCATTATTGAGTCCCCCTGGTTATAATGTGTCATATGTAAAAGTAATCCATGCTTCTTCTTGCAATAAAATATCAGATTTTTTACTACATACATACATACATAATAAAAATGTTTAGGAAATCAAAATCACCATTATGCTTTTCCATAAAATGTGATGCAACTGGACTAGTGGTTGAGTTACTTTTAATATCCCTTATATGCTCCTGTATTCTTACCCTTACCTGTTGCACTGATTTTCCTATATAAAACTTGTTACAAGAACAAGCTAGTCCATATGTTACCATCTTCTGGTAGCAATTATACACCCAGGGAACATGAACAACACATTATTAATCCTATCTGTACAATATTTTCCCATATATTTATAAATAGTACAGCCCCAGCATTCCATAATTCCATAATAACACCCTCACAATTCATTCCTGTATGTACTACACAACTTCCAGCACTCAATGAATTCAATCACCCTCTTCCCTTACTGTTGCCCTCTGACTTCAGCTTCATCATCAAAAGAATTCAACTTCTCTAGTTTCCTTCCAGTTCCACCTCTAATTCAGACCCCTTAGTCAGTACCCATATGTCACTGCTAGGACACTCTGTTATCTATCCACTACACCTTTCTCTTTGCACCTTTACTCTTACTCTATACTTAACTACTTAATCCTCCTGCTTCTCTTACTTTACCTGTTATCCAATTTCCCATCTCTGTCTCTTCTCCCTACTATGTCGAATCTTTGCTCTCTTTGTTGCTATACTCCATACTGTGGCTAACTTGCTCACAAGTCAACTGTATAAAGCAAAAAATGCAACCCCTACTAACAATGTTCACCATTATGTAATGCCTCAGTCAAAAACTGTAAAAGATGTGTTCAGTCTATGTAAATATGTTAAATCTTAAGCTTCAATGCTATGTTACTAGTCAGTGTTAAGCTTGGTACTATCTATGTAAATTTGAATGCTTCTGTATACACCTTATATTTTGCTTACAATTTACCGTGGAGCTTTTCATCCTGGGCCTCCATTGAAAATGGGCATGCATCCAGTCGGACTTTCCTGGTCAACAAATGTAAAATAAATAAATAAAATAAACAAATATCCATATATACCTCATTAGACATAGCTATATACCAATTTTTTTTTAAGAATATGTGCTACCCCTTTTACAAAGGGGGCATATCAGGTTACAAAGATGATTACGTCTTCCAATCTCTCTCTATGCTTATTAATTTTTATATATGAAATATTTAGTTTGATAGGATTGTATGTAATTTAATATATTGTAATGTTGAATTTATTAATGAATTGGATTCGATATATATATATATTTACATGTTTGAGTGTCTTACAAAAATTTTGAACCTAGAAGGTGTAACTGAGGTGCTAGTTCAGTGCTTTATGGATTGCTGTTTTTATGTAATAAAATTTGCTTCTAAGTGCCAAAAGTCAGTCTCAGTATATTTTCTAAGGATTGCATAGTGTTGAGAAGCTGAGAAGGACATGCTTCCATGGTTCTAGCAAATTTTCAGGCATTTTGGAGAGGAATCAAGGTTATAATTCCATGTATGAATATCTGTGATAGGATTGGTAAAAATGAAATAATGGGGTGTTATTCACAATTTTCCTTGATAGAAATACTTACCTAGTGGTCACAGTTATAATTCAATGCAGAATAATTGGGTAGTGTTAAGAGGGAACGTGTCTGGTACATTAAACAAGTGTTCTGGGAAGGTGAGTTTCTTAGAAGGCAAGACAGAAATAATTAGATATTTAGAGTGTTGGAAATACCTCTGCTTCTATATTTGCTGTGACATTTTGGAACAAGTCTGCAAGATACATTACTGGTGAATATGCAAACGTCTGTGATGACCTTAATTGGAAGAGGAGGAGGAAGATGATAAATAAAGGAAGGCTATGAATTGGTAGAAAGGATAGGGTACATGGTGTGTTGGATTTTTGGGGGTATACTACTGCTGTTAATGTAGTCCAGGCATTGAGGTGATTAGAAGTTTGTAAACTGAGATGGGTAAAACAGGAATCTCACAGAAGAAAGTTAGGGGGTATACAAATAGTTGAACAGAAAAGACAGAGGGCATGAGAATGCATGCTGTAGTAATGTTAGTCAGACCTAGGAAAATAACTATTTGCTATTGTTCAGTGTAAATATGGTTAAATAATATGGGCAG
>NC_056727.1:1168148524-1168188524 GCF_019279795.1 Protopterus annectens
ATTTGAGCTAACTACCTGCGATCACAAGCTAAACATTAGTGTCTGAATTGCAAGCACTACATAACATGCTGATGTACAGCTGGGACCATGCACAGTTAAAGGAATGACATCACCACTGTTTATTAACTGGATGTTTATGCTAAAAAGTGGCAAAAGTACACAATAACACTATACAGCTACACTCATATATGTATTTGAAGCATAGTATACACAGTATGAAGGTAAAAGACACACACAGCTTGTCTCAAATATCCTACATATGTAGTTACACAATGTACAAGGTATCAAAGTCACACAACACAGGAAAGTTTGCACTCCGACTGTGCAATACTTCAGTTATGGTAACATTATATAATCATTGTGTGATCAGAAAAAGTTATTTTCCCTGAGGATGCTAGGATTTGCCAGTGTAACACTATGTGACTGTAAATCCATCTCTTACGTGGAAGTGTACATCAAGGTGGTTGTGAGGTAGCCAACAATATATGACAGTAATCTCAGTAACTATTTAAACAGGGATGGACTCAAACCACCTACTTATTTAGTTACATCATCTATACAGCACATTATCAGCAGGCAGTGCCACAGGACAATGCTGAGTACAAGTGACATCCTCTTCACACCTGTATAATGTACTATTTTTCAATCTTGCCCTCAGCCGATGACAGATGAAGGCATTTCTCATCCTAGCTTTATTTGATGCAATTTGTATAGTGGTTTTCAATTGTCATCCTAGTTTTATTTGATGTAAGCTGTATAAAGTTATATTTGTGTAACTGTGTAAATGGACTTTATTATGCATGTTATATGTGTAGCTTTTCTCCCTGGGCCACCTCTGAAAAAGGACTTGTGTCCAGTAAGACTTTCCTGGTAACCAAATGTAAAATAAATAAATAAATAAATAAATAAATAAATAAATAATCAGCAGTGTATTGCCATGGAGACGTGTCTGATAAAATGACTTTTACAGCTATCTGGGGATGTAATAGTTGCCACTGCAAATGTTTGTAGCCAATCCTGAATTAATTTACAGTCATACATGCACACACTTGTAGAAGTTAAGCATTGCTGTATTTGAACCTCATAACTATCTATTTACACATTCTAGAGAATACCATAAGAAATGCAAGTACCACAGGAGATGTCTGACATTTAAAGTGTGACAGTTCACTTTAGAAGGAATCATCAGTATATTGCAGTTTCAAAGGGGTTGTGGCTGTGAAAAGTGGGATAAGAGGATGGTGGAGTAATCTAGCAGTTTGAAATGTTTCTCCAGAGTAGAAGTGGATTGGGCCCAGCTGTGTTGGAGGCATGCTTATCTAAATCTAAACACCCCCCCAAAGGTTCCCCATATTGAACTTTGAACCTCCTACCTATCTAGTTGCACAATCTCTCTCTCTCTCTCAAACACACACACACACACACACACACACACACACACACACACACACACACACACACACACACACACGCACACACTCCCCATACTGAGCCTCAAACATCTCTCCTATCTAGTTACACATTGTAGACAGCATTCTATTAGTCACAAGCACCACAGGAAATACCTGATTCCTAAAGGGAGAGAGTGTACTTTTGTCAAGATGACCTCACCAGTGTGTTTCAGAAAGGATGCTTCTGTAAAATGTGGGATAAGGAAGGTATATGCAGAGTTAAATGTAGTCTCCTCATGGGAACTTGATACACCATTACACACACACACACACACACACACACACACACACACACACACACACACACACACACACACACACACACACACACACACACACACACACGTGCAGAAGTTTCCCATGTTGAGCATCAAACCTCCTACCTATCTAGTTACACATAGGTTCATAGGTTCATAGGTAGGTAATAGGCTATTGGCCCTAGGGCCTATACAAGCCTAGCCAAAAATGTACCCTGGCTTTCGCCACCCAAGAAAATTATTTTCCTGTGCCCCTGTCAAGCAGAACCACAGAAGTGATCCCTGGGGTGAATTTCCTATTACCCATCCAATCATCAAGATTTTTCTTGAAGAGTGCTAATGAGGAGCTCTGTTTGACATAGATAGGTAGTCTGTTCCAGAGTATGGGAAGTCTCTGGGACAGGAATCTATCCCTCCAGCATGTTCTGTTTATTGTGGTGACAAGGTTTATGTCCCTAGAGCATGTAGCTCATAGGGATTGGGATTTCTTTAAGTGGAGCATGCCCAACAGCTCTGGGTTTGACATAGCTTTGTATGTTTGGCAGAGATCGCCTCTGAGTAGGCGATATGCGACGGAGTAAAGCTGATGTTTTTTGAGACGGTCTGCGTAAGGCATCTGTTTGAGGCCAGTAATCCTCTTTGTGAGGTATTTTTGTGGCCTTTTCCAGTTGTTATAGATGTCTTGTGAGGTACATACCAAAAGGGGCGCTATACTCTATAATGGGTTTAATGAGTTATGAGTAGAGGGGAACAATGACCTCTTTTTTTCTGGATGAGAAACTTTTTGTGATGAGGTGTGCCACGTAGAAGGATTTCCTGACCACTTTGGTGATGTGATTATCAAAGGAGAGACTACTGTCCACCTGTGTCCCAAAGTCTCTTATCACACTTTCGGTGTTAAGTAGACTACCACCTATGTGGTAGTTCATGGGTACAGAATTTTTACCAAAGGGGATGACAATGCACTTTTTGGCATTGAGCTTGAGACCATGTCTTTGACACCAGGCATCTGTCTCAGAGAGGCCCTTTTGTAGGATGTCCACATCGTTATGAGTTTCAATTATGGCTCCTAGTTTGCAGTCATCTGTGAATTTAGTTAGCCAAAGACCTTCTGTGTTAGCCTGTACTTCAGAGAAGTAGATACCAAACAGGAGAATACCCAGGACTGAACCCTGTGGTACTCCACTTGTCACTGGTTTGAAGTCTGATTTGGAGTCTGCTACTTCCACAGTGTGGATTCTTTCAGTAAACCAGTTGGCAACCCATCTTGTGACATAGGGATTTAAACCTAGTTTAGTGAGTTTATCTATAATTCCAGAGTGGGGAATGGTATTGAACGCCTTGGCAAGATCTAGATAGGCTGTGTGAACCATCTTACCCTCATCTATGGCTTTGGTGACTACTTCAAAGAAGTCTATCAAGTTTAGGGGATATGATCTGCTTTTTACAAACCCAAACTGTGTGGGGTCCAGGGTTTGGAGAACTCCAATGTCTTTGTTTATGAGTTCCATGATGATACGTTCCATGGCCTTGCAGACAAGGCTTGTCAGGCTAATGGGGCGGTAGTTCCCGGGGTCTGTTGTGCCCCCCCCCTTTGTGGAGTGGGATAACTGTCACGGTGCGCCATTCAATGGGCACAAAGCCTGAGGTGAGGCTATGACTGAACATGGCACTTAGGTGGGGTGCCAGTTCATTCTGTAGTTCATGTAGAAGGCAGCCTGGGATGTTGTCAGGTCCCATGGATGCTGTGTTCTTGGCTTTGGAGAGTGAAGTTTTTACCTGTGCAGCCGTGATTACAGGAACTTTGCATTCTTCTGGTATAAAGATGGGCCCTTTACAGGGTGAGAGGGGGGTAAAGTTAGCACTGAACCTATCTGCCAGGATGTTGGCAATATCAGTTGATTCTTTATATTTAGTGTCATTGTGCTGTAACTCAGAACAGATCTGAGTGTTGCCATTGAGATTTTTGACATAGCTATAGAATTCTTTGTGGTTGTCTTTAGAATCAGTGGCAATTTTGTTTTCATAACTAGCTATGGGGGATTTTATGAGGGATCTCAGCTTCTTACTGAGGCTGACCAGGGTGTTCCTCCAGTTGTGGGATGTTACTCTTTTTTTGCAACAGTTTCTTTCTTCTGTTGTAGAGTCTGTTTATGACAGAAGACCACCAGCACATTCTAGAGAGCACAGTATTAGTTGCAAACACTGCATGAGATTTCTGTCTCTTAAGGAGAAAGACTGCACTTTTGTTAGAATGCCCTCATTAGTGTATTTTAGAGAGGATGTTTCTGTAAGATGTGGGATAAAGGATGTGTGTATAGAGTTAAATGTACTCTTCCCATAGGAAGTGGGTACAGCAACAACTGTTAACACACACAGAGATACACATGCACGCAAGTTTCCCATGTTGAGTATCAAAACTTCTACTTATTTAGTTACACAATCTAGAAAGCACAATATTCTTCACAAGTGCCACAGGAGAAATCTGATTTTAAATATGTGAAATAGCACAGTTGTACTTCTTGAAATGCATAGTTTGTGCATAACAGGTTGTGAAACAAATGCATATGTGTTCACAGGACAATGTAACATCACTGTGATTGTCACATGTAATTAAATAGCTCTCTACTAACATTTAGATATTGTCCTTCGTGTACATTGTGTTACTGTGAGGAACAATAGCATGTGTCACATTATGGGATGGCATAGAAATTCATTGTTATAAACCAGTGTATTATCAATAAAACTTTCCTGCCACTTCATGCCAGGATGATTGCACACTTGTATTGTCTCATACTTGGACAATGTACATTGAAAAAAACAAACATGCAAGTCATGATAGGACAGTACACTTTAGGCTAACAGTGTTGGATTATGTCAGCATAGGTTAACCAAACTTGTAGAAATATTGCAAAGCTAAACATTATAGAGTAGACATGCATTAAACAACTAAATGAATTGAATGATCATCACACTGAATGAATTGAGTCAACATCACTCAGAAATCAAGATAACCTGTTGACAAAATTAATACAAACAGGCCAATATCGTGCAACCTAAAACAATAATTATTTTTCTTTTTTCTTTTACTCTTTGAGCATAGCACTGCCAATCTGAATTGCACTGTTGAAGGCAAAGTATTAGCGCCACATAATCATATCTTGAAGTGTTTAACTTAGAATGGGAATTAGCAGTAGTCTGTGGTGCTCTTTGCTGACTTTCACATAGACCCTCAGATTCTGCAAGCCTTGCACGGTGTGCAGGATCAGTGCAAGAGCTCTAACAGGCAATATGTCTGCTGTGCGATCCAGGAATAGCCTGCAGGGGTGTGCACAAGCGATCCTGCACTAGCCTGCACGGACTCAGCCCCTGTATGTAAATTACCCCATTTGCAGGAGAAATCCATGGAAATGAGGTGAATTTGCAATTCAGGAAGCTGGAAACCAGCTGTGCAGGACAAGTGTAATCTGCAGAAATGTACTCGGTTAGTAACTGAGTACATTTCTGCAAATTCCAAAACGGAGCCGTGACAGCTCCAAATAAAGGGTGAATATCAGTCAGGAAGCATGCCAATGGCCAAGTATAAGGCCATTGGCATTGAAAACAGTGTAAAAAATAAAAAAAACAACTTTTATTATTTTTAAACGATCTCTGCAGTTTAAGCATAAGGCAGTGGAGTGCAAACGGGATGGGGGGGGAAATAAGAAAATAAACCTAAAATAAGCATTCTAACTAAAATCACTATTCTGCCATAATACTCAATGGAAGGCAGAAGACAACATGGCCAATGAGTAGTGGTTGCTAAGGGGGAGGCTCAGTGTGAGACATGTAACTAAGCATTAGCAGGCAATCCTATGCAAATGAGGGGAATGATAGTGAATCCCAGATTTCTCCAGCGTGCTAGTCAGCTCCCAACAGTGTAAGAGCAGGAATAGCTTGCTGCAAGCCTAGGAGTTAGCTGACATCATAGGGTTGTGTGTCAGGCATACTGTAAGTGGATTGGAGCCCTGTGGCTCGGGTTTGCTCCTAGCTTAGAAGAGCTAAGCAAGGGTGTGTGTCTGAGGCTGCCTAGCACTCATTACATTGCCTAAGCGAGTGTGCATGCTGTGTACCAGGTTTTAAAGAGAAAAAAAAAAGTTAAACCAGGAAATAGCAGCTCTGTGCACATTTGAGCACTCTGTTTGCACACTCTGTGCACATTTGAGCACTCTGTTGGTGTGGCGTGCCCCTGGGCGCAATGGGAAAGGAAAACAGCAGTAGGAAGGTAATCAAAGAGAACTAGCATAGCTGGCAGATGAAATGTATCAGAATCAGCTAATTACACAGGCAGCAGACCAGCCCAGCCCAGAACATTACTATAAACAATGCAAACACCTTCCCCTCTGGTTTTTCCCATACTTTACACCACTGGTGTATACGAGCGGGGAACGTTTAACAAACAAAACTACAAAATGATAGGGGCTGCAGCAGGCATCATACAACGACATGTGTAAGAGGCTGAGGGTGGTGAGGATGTGAATGCTGTTGACCAACCCACAGTGAGGAGACGGAGAAGGGTGTACAGACCCAGGGTAACCTATCAGGGACTACATGAGCTGGAGATAGTGGAGCACTACAGGGTGGACAGGGATCTCCTACAGAAAATTGTTGAGCTGTGCTGGCTAAGCTTGACATACAGAACTGACAGAGGGGAACCCATCCCAGTGGATACCAAGGTATGTGTAGGCCTAAGAATACTAGCCACAGGTACCTCCCAAAGCTCAATATTCCACCAGTTCCTGGATGCCATTTCAGCACATGCCAGTGAGTATATATATTTCCTCAACACCAGTGAGATGTTGGCCAGCAATATGCGTCTCTTCCACCAAATAGCAGAATACCCTGAGGTTGAGGGTGCTATAGACTGCATGCACATATACATCAAAGCACCACCTGGTGATAAGGGTAGGGTCTACATCAACCACTAGGGCTTCCCCTCCATCAACTGCAGGTCATGTGCGATACCCAGGGCATTATAATGAATGTGTGTGCTGGCTGCTCTGGAAGCTATCATGATTCCCACATCTGACATCTGATGCAGCTGTACCAGAGGTTTGCCAATGGGGACATCACTTACAGTCACCTAGTAGGGGATGCTGGTTATGCACTGGAGCCATGGCTGATGACACCCATCAGAAATGCACACACACCTGAACAAGAACTCCATAATGGGGCACACACACAGACCAGAATTATAATAGAGCGTGTGTTTGGGATGCTCAAGTCATGGTTCCAGTTCCTGGACACATCCAGTGGAGCCTTGCAGTACTCACTAGCCACATGTGCTCAAATTGTTATGGTATGTGCCATGCTACACAATATGATCCTGCAGAAACAGCTGCAGCAGGAACAGCATGGGGCAGGGCCACACAGCCCCCCACCAATGCCAAGGCCTGCACAGGCAGAGAGTGACTCAGAGGAGGAACAACCTGAGCCTGCCCCTGTAGGCAGATGTAGGTGTGCCCAGTATGCCCTGGCCTTGGCAAAGAGGCAATGCATAGCACTTACACTGACACAGTAGGGACCCAGGGAATGCCACCTCTCTCTGACTCACACATACAGTAAAAGGGATACCAAACATGACACTACCTGTGCTCAACCATGTATAGGGAGTGTACTATGTGCATTCATCATAGGCATCACCATCCTCGGTACCAGAACACCCACAAGGTAAGTCAATCAACCTACCAATTGTCAAATGGATTAGAATGTGTTGTTACCTTTATCTATGGTATGGGTGTGAGCATGCAAGGGAACTGGGTGGCTGAATGGTATGCCAGCAGATAGTAGACACCCATAATGGCATCATGACATCTGTAACAAATACTGGAATCACCATAGTAGCTAGTACTACACAGGGTAACAAAACCCACTGCAGGAAATGTGCGGGCCGTCATATGTGTCCTTATGACTCACACATGCCATTCAGGGAGGTTCACATACCCAATAACAATCTCAGCCAGTAGGACAGTTGTAGACAAACAGAAACAGTGGCTGTGCTATGGCCTCTGAATGATGCCTATGGGTAACCACCCCCCAGGCCTACACAGACAGACTACAGCAGGTCAGGTAGTGGGATGTTAGTTCAGAAGGGTAGGAAGTCTGACACTAATATGTAGGTCAACCAAAGCTAGGACCTGTAGTACACTGATATGCCTCTAGTCAGCATGATAGGTTAGAATACAGAATGAAATGGCGTGCCTGACATACCAGTACAGTCATAGCAAATGTGTACAAGTGCCAGGTGTGCCCCCCAGCCTATGTAGACATGTATAAACAGTCTGGTGTGCCCCCCCGAGTCATGTGTAGAAATGTAGAAACAGTCAGGTGTCCCCCCACAATCTTATGTAGAAATGCAGGAACAGTCAGGTGTGCCCCCCGCCCACTCCTATGTGGACATGTAGAAATAGTCAGGTGTGCCCCCTCCCCCAGTCCAGCATAGAAATGCAGTAACAATCAGGTGTGTCCCCCAATCCTGTGTAGAAATGTAGTAACAGTCAGCTATACCCCCCAATCCTATGTAGAAATGAAGTAACAGTCAGGTATGCCTCCCCACTCCTATGTAGACATGTAGAAACAGTCAGGTGTGCCCCTTCCCCCAAACAGTGTAGAAATGTAGTAACAGTCAGGTGTGCCCCCCCTCCTATGTAGACATGTAGAAACAGTCAGGTGTGCCCCCCTCCCCCAATCCAGCATACAAATATAGTAACAGTCAGGTGTGTCCCCCCCCAATCCTGCATGGAAATGTAGTAACAGTCAGCTATGCCCCCCAGTCCTGTGTAGAAATGTAATAACAGTCAGGTGTTCCTGTATAGAAATTTAGAAACAGTCAGGTGTGTCCCCCACAATCTTCTTCTTCTTTCGGCTTTTCCCGGTTAGGGGTCGCCACAGCAGATCATCTGTCTGCTCATGATTGGCAGTGGAGTTTTACAGTATTGAGTTGCCAGCCCGGCGCCCAACCTTCCACAGGAGGCACACATGCACACACTCACACCTAGGGCCAATTTAGAATGTCCAATCCACCTACAGCATGTCTTTGGGATGTGGGAGGAAACTGGAGCACCTGGAGGAAACCCATGGGACCACAGGGAGGATATGCAAACTCTGCACAGAAGGCACCCCAGCCGAGAACTGAACCGGAGAACCTCTTGCTGTGAGGCGGCAATGCTAACCGCTGCACCACCGTGGCCACCCCATGTGTCCACTCACAATCCTATGTAGAAATGTAGTAACATGTATGTGTAGGTATAATACCAGTGGGTCACAGATGCACAGAGGTGGGCAAGGTAGTAGGATAGGTTGTAGCATCTGCACAATATGCAGGTATATGTGTGTTAGGTCGGTGTGTGTTTCATATTGTGTAAGAGTGGTCAGTACGTATGCATGTTTAGGTAAGACTTGGTGGCCATTGCCCACTACTGCTGATGACAGGGACAGGTCCTCACAACAGCAGTGCCAAACACAATACCCACCAGTATAACACAAGCTAGCAGTAAGCCATTGTAAATGTATGGTGGTAATATGTGTCACCATCTGAAAGACTGACATGGCATGGCTGTTGGGCTAGATATACAAGCAGTACACAGGGGAAAGTACCCCAGACATACAGTATATATTGTGTCACTGTGAATTAGACACACCCTTGGAACAGCATATACAAGTATGCATCACATTATCTGGTCCTGTAGTAGGAGATACCAGTGTTGTCTGCCCAAACACTCACAGATCACAAAGGAGGTAGGACTGATGTATTGGGAACCAGCTGATGTACCTGCACATGCAAGCATGACTGGAATGCCCAATGCATATCTGTGTGTCAGATGCAAGTAGTGCCCATAGCACACATGCACCCAGCTCATGCAAACACCACCCACAGGTACCTTTCTGATTGTACCCCTGATGTGGGGAATGGGTACAATATGACCCCACCTGTATATGGCAATAGCAATAGAATCCAGCATGCAGTGCAGGTGTCCCATGTAGGTGTGCTGCTAGCTGTAGATAGCACCCTGCCAGCATCCACACCACCTGATCAAGACTGATAAAAGGTATTGGCATGAACACCTAGCACACCTACCCTGTCACCCCAGGGGAATATACTGTATGGCGGTCTGAGACAGACTGACAGAATGCAATGGCCTGCCACATCTGGCCTGCATCAACACCTAATGGTCCACAGGCCTCTGCCAAGGACCTGTGTCTCACACAAACTGCCAATTCATGTTATGTCATGGACACACAAATAACAACACAACACACTCCACATAAGCCGTATGCAAGGCGATGTGGATAAACCACAGTAACATGTCCATCATGTCCCACTGCATGAACTGTGGACCAACACCAACACACAGCTGGGATTGGGTGATAACCATAAGGAAGGTATCAGAGAATGTATGCATAATGTAAGGATGAGGATAGAATAACAGTGGAGGTAGGAGCATGGGCAGCATGGAATGTGCAAGGTCCGGCACAAAGCTGTGTGCACACACTATCCCTGGTTGTAAACACATAAATGGGTGGTTACATATCTGCCCGTACACCACAATAGAGTTAATGTCCTGACTCAAGGCCCCTGCCTCTGGATAACCTGTGCTAATCTGTACAGCTATGAGGTATTGCCATAGCAATATAAGGCCATACTGACATGTTGATGGATGTACAAGTATGGGATCCTCTGCCAGGACTGTACCATGGTGCTGAACTGGATACACAGACCCAACTGCAAGTGTCTGCTCCCCCACCAAGATGCCATAACCTACCATGAATATGTTGGTATCTGCCCACAATACCGCACACAGCTGCAGTCACCCTTGTCCCCCAAGACATCACTGTGAGCAGGAATGTCCACCTGACAGTACATGAGGACAGAAAACATCACAGCGTATAACAGTATGCATATTTGAATATCTCTGCTAACAGCAGTACCATGTAGCTGAAGCAGCACAGACATAATCACCTACAGTACACACTATCCCCTGCACACTTTGTCCCCATATTGCTAAATGATTGACGGATACCCTGCAGAAACAGTTTGCTACCTGTAGGTGTACAACACAAAGGTCTGCACTGGAGTACAAACTACCTGGAATCAATCCACACATGCGATACAGAAGGCCATACTGGGTATGCTCACACACTTAGAGAAATGAAGGCGATGTCAGGCAACAGCATACTGAAAGGTCATACTGGGCATGCTCACACACTTAAACAAATGAAGCCCATGTCTGCAAACAGCAGTGGACCAGACATATCTGGCAGTTGCAGATGTTAGTGCAGACACTCCTTGGTATGCCATACTCATGTTTGCACACACAGTGGATAGGAATACAGACATATAGCCAAGGACAACACACTATAATAAGCCAAAAGTAGATGTGCATAGATGTGTGGAAGAGAGTGACTGTGACAAGGAGCCATCCATTATGAGGCCTTTCCCACCCAGCACACAGCCAAATGGCTACAACCACATGAGATTCAGATGTCACTCACTGTATATACTAGCCACCGGTATCTGTCAGCATTACAGACTATGTGGTGCAAGTGCTAGCTGTGCAACATGACTGCACAAGGAAGTAGTCATCTTGCAGCTGTATACTCATACCTGTGGAATATAACCCTGCATGTACCCTCATGTGGTGTGGCAACCTCTAGATGAATGAGTTATGGCCCATGCACACACACTGCCCTCCCCATAGCCCTACTATGACAAGGATGCTGAGGTCATCCATTTTGAAATACACCTTTGGGAAAATTGTAGTCCGGTAATCTTCGTGTTGTGTCCTGTAACTGTATACTGCTGTAGTGTGACACATTAGTTAGGTAGGAGTTCTAATCCCAGACATGGCAACTGTGTGTGTCTCTGTCTATGTAGAGAGTAATGCTTTTTAGGCTAGTCATACTCCCTACAATTCAAATGCCCTACTTTGGCAAGGCTGCTGATGTCATCCACCTTGAAATACGCCTTTGGGAAAGATGTCACCCAGTAATCTCTGTGGCATGTCCTATAACTGTGGTCTGCTCTAGTGTGATAAACTAGTCAGGTAGGAGTTCTAATCACAGACATGGTAATTGTGTGTGTGTGTGTGTGTCTGTGTAGAGAGCAATGCTTTTTAGGGTAGTCACATGCCTTACAATTTAAATGTCCTACTTTGGCAAGGCTGCTGATGTCATCCACCTTGAAATACACCTTTGGGAAAGGTTTAACCCACTAATCTCTGTGGAATGTCATATAACTGCATACTGCTGTAGTGTGATAAATTACTGAGATAGGAGTTCTAATCCCAGACATGGTGATTGTGTGTGTGTCTGTGTAGAGAGCAATGCTTTTTAGGCTAGTCACACTCAGTACAATTCAAATGCCCTACTTTGGCAATCCTACTGATGCCATTCACTGTGAAATACACTTTTAGAGAAGAGCACTCCGGCAATCCCCATGGGGGGGTCCTATAACAGCATCATGCTGTAGTGTGATATAGAACTCTGGTGGGGGTTCCATTTACACACATGGCAGTTGTGGATGTTTTCTGTGTGTTTCTATGTCTGTGTAGGGAGCAATGCATTTTAGGCTAGTCACACTTAGTATAATTCAAATGCCCTACTTTGGCAATCCTGCTGATGTCATTCACTGTGAAACACACCTTTGGGGAAGGAGTAGTCCAATAATCTCTGTGGTGTGTCCTATAACTGCATAATGCTGCAGTGTAATATAGTAGTTAGGTAGGAGTTCTAATTCCAGAGATAATAAGTGTCTGTGTTTGTCATTCATATCCTGTGTGGAGGTGGTTGTGAGTGTGTAACAACTGGACTCGATGTGGAATGGGTTTTGCAAACTTCTTATATGATGGCCCTAGTATATATTACAATGTCCACTGTACAGGGAAAACAGATGTGAAATAGCCGAGAGGCTGAGGTGCAAATCCATACCCCTACATGTGACATCAATGCCAGCTGAATAACATTGGCAACCCTTGTATTACCCAGGGAACACTGTCAACCCATGACTCATACACACACACTTGCCTAGGCAACAGCCGCTATATTGGTAGTACTCTGCATATTGCCCACTGATAGTAACCATGGTGTGATTGCAGTGGGCTACAGAGGGCATGGCACCCTGTCCATCAGTCCAATAGGCACTTTCATGCTGACAGTGCACTTCCCCCATGTTCCCCACTGGACAGCTGCATGTAACCCACAAAGGACATACCATGCCTGAAACACAAGCCCTGTATAGACAGATGCCACTGACACCAGGGAATACCGGTATCATGCTATCATGCTATCAATATAGGTGCAAGGTCAATCTACTGTCCATTAACAGTTCCCGCCACATGAGACCAGGAATGGCACATCTGATGATAACAGTCTGTGTACACATGGCTCCATGTCACTGTACAAGCATGTGGGATGTGTGCACATTCCAGACACCGTCCATGTCATGGACTAAGGAACATATACATGGCAGGCAATGCACAGCATTGGCCACACACAATAGTCACCCAGGTGACTGGATGGTGAATACAATACCCACCTGTGTGGGCAAATCCAGACACTACACACCTGAGCCACAATGCAGATCATTGTCATGTGGCCTGATGTCAAGGTATACCCATCACCTAGCCTTGTATAGCCATCTGGCACAGTAGACCACTACACACCCATGAAGCAATGCACCCATACATATAAGTGCTGGCACCCATGTCTGTATGTGTGTTGTATGATGCGTATGACCGCATTCACACTCACTACAACCCTCATTGGCATACTGAAGCATACTGTCTGATGTCAGACACCTCCACATACCCTTTGCCCATATAACCTCTGTATGACCGCTGTGGTGGATGTGAAACCTGCACATTACTGTGTTGTGGCAATCCCACTAGTGATAAGTTGTATTCCTGGCCCTGCCAAGTGTGTCAATGTGTGTGCGTCCCTGTGAGAGTGTGGCTGTGTTGACACTGACACCTGTTCATGTGGACAGGCATGTGTACTACACCTACTGCAGATGTCAGCCACCATCACATATACGTTCTGAGGGCTCCTCAATATGTAACCTATGTGCTGCATCCAATAACTGCATGGACATGTGATAACACTACATAGTCATCAGGTGTTTGATACCCTGTACTGGTAGGTGTGTAACACAAACATGCTTATGTTTTACTGTCCCACCCCTCACTGACTTTTCTTTACCTCTGTCTGCCTCTCTCATTCCCTCTCTGGTGGATGTGGACACTTACACCTGCTTTGCTTAGGCAGCAGCATGTGTATTTTAAGTGATGCTCATGATCAGCTGATTGCCTCTGTATGAATTGCAGCCTTCCTCTAGCTGATTGCATGTGGAACAGCTGTGGTAACATTCCCATAGCCAATTGCATGGAAACACACTCCAATATCTAGGAACATCTTGTTGGTGTTGGGAGTTTCATTTACTGTGAGCAGGAACATGATCTGTTGTTTGGCAAACAACATCTCAGATGGATTGGTGATTTACCTCTAACAACATACACTGTGGAAACAGGCCAACACACAGGTGGGGGATGTGCCTGACCTGACTGCATTTGGAGTAATGTTGGTTTAACAGGGTGTGTGTGGATATGGCTGTCCTACATGTTTTAATATCTGCCATGTCAGTGCTATGTTTATGAGGGAACCCCTATCTGTAGGGTCATCTGCAGACTGGGCAGTGTGTGGTGCCTTTTGTTTCATGTGTTACCCACAGAGCACCTATCTGTGAACTGCAGAAGGTAGTGTGAGGATTGTAGTCTGTAGATGCTGACAGCCATAAGAGTTACTGACTTCATATCCTTCATAGGACATATGTTGCAACAAACCCTGTTACAACAGTAAATGTATGAGGTCATCACAGCAACATGTCAATATTGGCCCTGTGTATGTGCCTCCAGCCACAACCCTGTCAACCTTTGTACATATGTCATGCAGTAAGGGGTGCATATGTGCTATACACCATAATTAGTGACATCATATAACAAGCCAGTGAGATATCAGACTGCTACACATGTTATGTATAGTAGGGGTTATATATGATGACATAACCTGGACATTATGTGGTTGTGTGTACAGTACTGAGGTCTGTGTACTTATGATGAGTATTGACAGTGTGTGCATTGTTAATATGTACCTTGGCCTGTGTACAGACTGTGGTAGATGTCATTGTTCTTGGTCCTGTTCTATCTGATGTTACATGCTGCTCCACTGTATGTTACCCTATTGGCTTACATGTTTGCAGGGCCATACACGCACATGTCCCATACTACAGACAGGCATTGGACCACACTTCACTGTGTAGTGGCCCAGTGTATATAAGGTTAGTGTGCGAGAGACACATATGAGATTGGTGTTGAACAGATAGCTTACCATATGTGGCTGTGTTCACATTGGTTGTGGTGATGCACTTTCACACAGGTGTATGTTAATCTGTGCTGTGGCATGCCTGTAGAGCCGCTATATATGCAGGTACATCTGCACTCCCCCATAGGAAATGTAGGCCAGTGTTGAGCCAGTCTGCCTGTAGCCTGCATAGTGGTTTGTTACATGCCTAGCAGCTTAGTGTAATTACCCAGTGAGATGTAATGTCAAGATACTTGCCAGATGTACTGCTGCTGGGACACAGTCATGTATGTCAGACAGAGCAGTGGGATGCTGTACAGATGTATGTCAATATCTACTGGGTAGTATGTGGCCATGGCACCTCTGTATCAGTGGTTATTATGTGGCAGGACAGACAAGGGTGTGTGACTGCATAACCTATGGGGACAAATGTATACCAGTAGTTATGTGTTATACCCATCTACATGGCTGTTAACATCCACATTGTCAAGCTTGGTCCACATGTCTTGCACTAAGGGGTTATGTGTATACCTCTGGACTGTCCAGAGTGTGTCACACTGTCCACATATATTGGCCAATATCTCTGCTGTAGTCCACAGGAGCATTAAGTGCTAGCAATGGTACTGTACTCTGATATCTTTAGGATGTCTGTCAGTAGCCAATGGTGCACATGTTAAAAGCAGATGTGACATCATACACACACCATGCCTGTGAAGATAATCCATATTACAGTAGCAATAGTCTACATATATACCTGCTATACATACCTGGCATCCCCTTGCCGTACGAAGTTGGGACTATAAGGGCTGAGGTAGGGCTACACTCCATGTTCAGGACATCTGGTGAAGATATAGGTATATATTATTATCAAGGTATCTTTATAGATACATGCATATATACATACATAGATGGATATGTATATGTACATAGATATAAATATAAACACCCAGACAGATACATATATATGTCCACACATTTACACATAGAGGTACATATGCACATATACGTATGGATATCTACATATATATTGACAGTAGTAGGTATATCAGAATAGATATGTATGCACATATAGTTGTTGATATCTACATATATATCAACATAACTAAGCATATCTGTGCACTAAGGATGTGCATACATATATAGCTATATGTACATATATCTATATATACATATACGTATATATATATATATATATATATATATATATATATATACATATATGTATATGGAAGAGCTACAGAATCCTGAAAGCCCAAACTCCTGAAGACCAAACTCCTGAGAGTTAAAATTCCTGAAAACTCAAACTCCTGAAAACTCAACATCCTGAAAACACACAGGATACCATCATGCATTATATTCCAACACAAGTACATACAGAAACAAATAAAACACAATCCATATTACTCCTTCTCCAAGTATAACCAGGAGGCATGCACCCTGCTCCATCCATGTGGGGGGCTGCACCCACCACACCCCCTGCTATGTAAATATATCAACTCCGAGATTGCACTTAGTGTACTAAAGTGCAATCTCGGCATTGGTATATTTGAGTAGCAGGGGGTGTGGTGGGGTGCATGGGGGCTTGCCCCCCTGCATATAGTTGAAGGGTAATATGTTTCTGTAGGTACTTGTGCTGGAATATAGTAAGTGTTGGTATCCTGTGGGTTTTCAGGGTTTTGAGTTTCCAAGATTCAGAGTGTTCAGGAGTTTGGGTTTTCAGGTGTTTGGTTTGACGAATTTGGTCTTCAGGAGGTTGGGCTTTCAGGATTCTGTAGCGCTTAAATATATATATATATATATATATATATATATATATATATATATATATATATATATATATATATATATATATATATGTACAAAAGAGATGTACACATGGCCATATATATGTAGCACTGCACAGATGTGTATACAGACATATCTATGACTATACATGTCTATGTACATGTAGACGGGTCTATATTAGAACATCGAAGTTTTAAAACTTTGAATGTTCTAATATTGAACCCTATTCAGCGAAAGCTGAAAAACTTGAAGCAACAGAAAACCGAATTTTTTCCTAGGGAAAGAATTTGCTTGTCTGTTTCTGTTACTTCAGTATATTCAGCGCTGTAGTGGAACGTTACGAGTCGGGTTCAGGTAAGTGTGCGATTGTGTGGACGTGAGGGTTAGGGCAGGATAGGTGAGTTAGGATTAGGACGCGGGTGAGGTGAGTGTGCAATAGTGATGGTTAGGGTTAAGGTAAGTGGATAGTTAGTGGTGTGTGTATCGTTTAGTGTAGGGTTAGGTGTAATATTTTAGGTGTATGTGTGTGGATTACTGCTTGTTTGGTGTGCTTGTGTTGTGTGTATGTGTTTTGGAACAGCACATTTTTTCCCTAGGAAAAAATTTGCTGTTCTGTATGCTCGATGTTTTCAGCTTTTGCGGAATAGGGTTCAATAGAACATTCAAAGTTTTGAAACTTTAGTGTTCTAATATAGACCCCATGTAGACATATATAGACCTATTATATATATACAACCATATTCCTGTCATGAGTAAACCTCATGGTTATGTATACCCTCCCAGATGTATCTCACTGTATGTATCTGCTATGTGTACATTATGATAAAACAACATATGTGATGCAACAGTCATATTACTAACAAGGACTACACAATTTAGGAACTAAAGACAATTGTTCAATACTACTCAATATGTGTCTTGACAACTATATTGGTAAAACAACAGCTGTCTTCACAGTGGTCATGGTGTAGATGTCCGCTGGTACCAGGTCCCTCGTGGGACTGACCAGGACCACGTGATCATGGCTTGCTGTGGTGTGGTGTGGACAGTAACCCCCCCACTGTGTCAGGGCTGGTACTGCCACTACAGGAGCCCCTTGGTGTCCTAGCACATCCTCATTGGCTATCAGCTGTTGGTGTTGCTGGCCTAAGTCCATGTGGCTGTTGCTGCACTCCCACCACACATTCAAGCACGAACAGAGCATGGTCGATGAGAGACATCATCTCACCAGACTGTCTATCCATGAACTCAGTTAATCCATGGATGGCACCAGCCAGTTCACGGGCGTTGTCATTTGCAGATGTGAGAGCAGCCCTCTGCAGCCTCAGGCCCTGTCTGTGGTAACATTCTATAAGTGCCTGTGCCACCATGACAGCCTGAAACATGTGCCTGCTGGTACCAGCTATGTCGCCTCTGCCAGGGACATGATGTCCATGGCCCTAACATGAGCACCCTGGGACATCTGCCTATGTGGTGCCCTGCTGGACATCCAACTATGCCTGCTGTGACCAAATAAAGTAGGCATGGTTACCACACTTTCCTGTGCACTGCCACCGAATGCCAGCTGTCCCTCTGATATGGCCACTGGTGATGGGGTGTGTATAGGCATTGAAACTGTGTGCAGGGTTGGGGTGGCTAAAGGGGGGATGTCAAATGTTGGTGCAGTGTTGGCCCCTGATGACCCCACCTGTGCCTCAACAGTACTATCATCATCTTTGGTGTCTGTATGAACACCAACATCAGATTGCATGTAGGAGGGACCATGACCCACCTCGCCACCTGTGGGGGAAAACAATAAACACAGTTTAAAACCTGTACAGCATTGCCTAACAGTACACACATACACACACACACACACACACACACACACACACACACACACACACACACACACACACACACACACACACACACACACACACACCTCCATTATACCTAACTGTCCATGGCTTTACAGACAGTCCAACGTATATGTCCATGTGGTACCCATCCTACATCATACTTGTTAACATACACACATTGATACCACACATTAACATATCAGTCCTCTAACTGCCTACACAGGTGGTCACAACACAAGGCCTGTTGCTACTTTACCTGCCTGACCTGTGTGTAGTGGTTTTACATGGCCTCACTGCTGTCATTTGGTATGCACCCTCTGTATGTCCGGGCATCATGAGCATGGCCCCTATATGTGAGGGCTACTATGTTCTATCCATAATATCATGCACTGGTGTGTTATGTGTAGTAATGCTCAGTACATGCCAGATATGCTGCTCCTTCAGCCTATCATGTGACAACTGTAATATTTGGATACACTCCCTTGTGTTTACTAGTACTTCCCCAATGCATCTGTAGTACTGTATACGTGGGTTGTGGGTGACCTCTCTGCTGAATGCGATATTAAGGGTGCACCTGGTATCTACCTTCCGTCTGGATGCCTGTTCCATGTTTCAGACCCTATTATACTATCAGCTGCCCTGTGATTACACACATGACAGGTATTCCTGGTGTGTAACATGGCAGTCCATGTACATCATCACCTATCCCATTATTATGGACCGGATACTACATTCAGTTACATGCATATATACTTCACTTACCTGTTGTGGGAATGATGTATGTTGTGGATAGTTTGCTGGATATTCATATAGTTCTTTTCCTTTGGCTTTTGCTTTGCCTTTGCCTTAGGCTTGTTATTTTTTTTTCTTCTTATATTTCTTTCTTTTTCTTTCTCTCTCTCGGCCTCTCTCCAGTAAATAGATTGAGCTCCTTTGAATGGATTGCAACATGGTTTTGTAGGTGATGCACATGATCAGGTGATGGCCTCTGCACCAATCAGTGTCCTCCACCTGCTAACTGCATGCAGCTTGCTGTGTAGTACTTCCAATTACCACTGTCATGGCAACCACCTACTATACATCCCTACATCATGTGGGTGTGGTCCATTTACCTTTCCTATGTGATGGACATCCCTTCTGTGTGTAAGCATCAGTGTTACAGACAGCAGGTAGCAATACCTCTTACAGGAGAACCTGCACACTCAGGCCAGCTACATATTTGTAGAGGGTTCCAGAACTACAGACAGAGTGTGAGTAGAGTTGAGGTATACATTGTATAGTACTGGTGTTACAGGGTTTGTGTATACATACCACTTTACCTTGGAATGCAGTCTGTCTGCATAGCTCTCAACTGTGGGCCTATCCTCTTGATGGCCAGAGGTGTGCCTATTACATTTTGTCTGTCCACCACACAGGTCTTGTGTCAGATATTTCACTGGCAGTGTGTGTGTTAAGTGCTATCAGTACATGGCTACATCCATTTCTGTTTCTAACTTCAAATTCCTGACTAAGGGTATGTTGCAGACTATCCTGTAACACCAGCAACTTGCTTAGTGTATGGCAACAGTTTTCCACATATGGGCCTGTGTTCCAGCCTCTGTCCACCACCTACATACCAGGCTTCGAACATATGACATGCTGTCCGGGGTTGTTCTGTAGTGGGCTGTGAGTATGTCATGCTGCCATTCCTGCCATCAGTCCCCTGCTGTTGTGCCCCCCACACATACTGTGGGGTTGGGGCCATATATGTTTGGGCTTCCCCTACACAATACATGTGTGCCCTTATGCACTCCAGAGGCCAGTGTATGAAACAGTGGTATGTGGCCCTGTATTATTGAGTCTTAGGGGGGGGAATGCACCATAACTAACCTTAGCTGTTACAACATGTGGGGGTATCAGGGGTGAGCTGCCTAAGGTATCTGGATGTACATTATCATACAATCCACCCTGGGTAAATGCAGGCCTACTGCCACCTGCCATACAGACTGTTCTGTTTGTCAGTGTGCTTGTGATGGTGTCAGTTATGCCTTGTTATGTAACAGTTACATCCCATTATATCAGCTAAGGTCTTTACCCCCTAGGGATTGTTTACAGTGTGTAGATAGAGGCTGCTGAGCTATACATCTGCATTACTTACTGTTGATTGTTATGTATCCTGTGGCCCAGTCTGTCTTTACTATTGTACTACTTGATGGCCTTGGCCTGGACAGCAACATTTGTAAACATTTTCAGACTACTGTATTAGTATAACTGTTTCACAGTTGCATTACTCAGTTTATATGGATGTCCATGTCTAAACAGCTATATGACATGGCATATATAACTGTAATAATACACAAATAAAGCTATATCATTTATGCAAACCTGTGTGCACTGTTATATCCTTTGACCTCTCTGTGGGAATATGTTGTTGGCAATGATTGTCAGTTGTATGGGTGGCTTATACAGTCTCCAGTTGGTAAGGTGGTAACTGTAGGAATAGTGGCCATTCCACATTGTATGCACCTTCTACATATGTATCTTACTATACATATCTCTGCGTGTGTATGTGTAGTTACATATATATATATATATATATATATATATATATATATATGTGTGTGTGTGTGTGTGTGTGTGTGTGTGTGTATCTGTATATATGTGTCTGTGTTTATATATCCTAGGGATGTTGATTGCTTCCACATTGTACATTCCCTATAGGAGTCAGACTGTACTGCATGATATGTTACTGATACCAGCCTGACATCTTACAGGTGGATGGAGTACTGTTAACATCTTGTGCCCATGTCGTGTCAGGTCCTGGGTATTGGGGCTGCAACAGTTGGTAGTGTTTTGCAGGGCAGATTTGTTTGACTGTAGGGGGGGATACCTAATCATACAAGACATATGTTGTTTGGGGCCTCTCAACCCCAGTAACGGTGCAGGTGGACATATATGTTTATGTTATGTTGCCCTTGTTGTCTACAGATGTATGTCCGTATATACCTATATAGATACACATATATATATATATATATATATATATATATATATATATATATATATCTGCTTACCTATATATAACTTGCTATATATATATATATATATATATATATATATATATATATACATATAGATGTAGACATATATATCTATAGATGTATGCATTTGTATGTATATATGTTCATATTTATGTAGATATATATATATATATAAAATCTATCCCCTGGATTCATGAAGCTTGCGCCAGGTGCAGGTGTAGCATTGGTGTTCCAACACCAAATATGGCTGGCAAGCGATCCAGGTACGAGCTGTTTCCACATGCACTACCTGTGTACGCTACACCAGCACAGCTCCCGGCCCCTGTATGCTAATTACCCCATGTGCAGCAGTGTAGCATGCAAATGAAGGCATTTAATGATCCAGGAAGTGGTGCAGGCATAGTGTAAGCATGCAGAAAAGTAAACCGTAAAAAAACAGTTTACATTATTGCAAACATAAAATCGGAGCCATGACAGCTGGCCAAACACATGTATTATATTGTTAATATATGCCAGTGGCTAAATATATAGCTATTGGCATAAAAACACATGTACAAAATATAACAATAACATTGAATTTTTTTTTCGCAGTATTGCAAAGTTTAAGCATAGGGCAGTGGCACACAAACGGGATTGCAAGGAAAATAGAAAAATATAGAATAAAGCTGTAATGCAACATATATCATGATTTCCCCATAATAGTCAATGGCAGGCGTGTTACACCACACCATGGTGCAAGAGTTGTTAAGGGGCTGTGTCAGTGTTATGCGCGATATCTAGGAATTAGTAGGCAATTCCATGCAAATGAGAGGAGTTATAGTGAATCACTGATTCCCCACTGGTGTAAGGATGCACCTCACAGTGTAGCATTATAACATCGAGGTGTGCCTATGAGATAAAGATGACAACAAGAGAGGGGTGTGTCACCTTTGCTGTAAGCACATTGGAGCATTGCTAATCCAGTTTGCCCATAGCTAAGCAAAGCTGCAAGAAAGGGGTGTGTTGAACTGGGTTTAGCTTTGCTTAGCTGACAGCACACAAGGTAAGCGAGTATGCATGTGAACAGAGATTAAAACGCGCTTAAACTCTGTAAACGGGTTTGCACGGCACGCACTGGAGCTGAAACAGGAAGGATATAGGAAAAAAATAAGGAAATGCTGCAGCAGGGAAATTGAAGTACAAATGACTAATTAACACCTAGTAACCTACAGTGGGCCATTGACAACAGCTAACAAGGCTGCAAGCAGCTACCTGCAGAACAGGAAAGGGGAGGGACTGTACTGCAAACAAAACAGTAAGGTGTCACAGCAGAACAAAGCAGAATTGCATTATATCAGCTACAAAACACATTTTGCAACACATGACTGGGCAGGGAAAGCACAAAACAGGAAAGCTGGCAGGTGGATGCATGCCTGACAATGGGAGGGGATCTAGGTTTAAAAGTGAATTAAAGGGCCACAGATTAATCAAGACAGGCAAGCATAACTCCACACTACAGGCCCCACACTTTCAGTACTCACTGTAAAACCCATAATTAAGATACTCTGCAGCTGGAATTGCTTATACACAGCCAATGACACCAGCAGCATCCATAGCACAATAGTATAAAGTGTGAAAGCACCTCACACACACTTGTGTATTCCCATACACTCTGCACCATTGGTGTATACATACTGGGAACTTTTAATATGTACATGTTAGGGGCTGCCATAGCTTTGATCCACCAGCATGTGTTGGAGATTGAAGGTGGTGTGGAGGATGATGCTGACAACCACCTCAGGCACCAGAGGAGGAGAAGAGTGTTCAGACCCAGGGTAACCTACCAGGGGCTACATGATCTGGAGATAGTGGGGCATTGCAAGGTGGGCAGGGACACCCTACAGCAACTTGTGAAGCTGTGCTGGCCACGCCTCAGCCAGAAAAAACAGAGGGAAACCCATCCCAGTGGATATGAAGGTATGTGTAAGCCTGAGAATACCAGCTACAGGTACCTTTCAAAGGACAAAACTGGGGATATCATGGGGATCTCACACGCATCAGCATCCAGGGTACTTCACTAGTTCCCGGATGCCATGTTACCACATGCCAATGTGCACATATACTACCCCCGAACGCAGGGGGAACTGGCCCAGCAATATGCATCTCTTCCACCATGTGGCAGAATACCCAGAGGTACTGGGTGCAATAGACTGCATGCACATACACATCATGTCACCACTCGGTGAGCAGGGTAGGTGCTACATAAACCGCAAGGGATACCACTCCATCAACTGCCAGGTCATGTGCAATGCCCAGGGCATTATCATGGATGTGTGTGCTGGCAGCCCTGGAAGCTATCACGACTCCCACATCTGGCATGCCTCACAGCTGTATCAGGTATTTGCCAGTGGGGACATCCCATATGGCCACCTGGTGGGGGATGCTGGCTATGCAATGGAACTGTGGATGATGACTCCCATCAGAAATGCACACACACACACACACACACACACCCATGCAAGAATGCCATAATGAGGCACACGCACAAACCAGAATCATCACAGAGTGTGTGTTTGGGATGCTTGAATCACTGTTCCATTGCTTGGACATATCTGGTGGAGCCTTGTTGTACTCTCCAGGCACGTGTGCCCACATCTTCATAGTATGTGCTATGCTACACAATATGATCCTGCGGAAACAGCTGCAGCAGGGACAGAATGGTGAAGGCCCTCACAGCCCACCACCATTGCCAAGGGCCCCACAGGCACAGAGGTACTCAGACCACGAACACCCTGAGCCAACCCCAGTTGGCAGATGGAGGCATGCCCAGTATGCCCATGCCTTGGCAAGGAGGTAACGTGTAGCACACACACTGACAGCATAGGCATCTAGGGACTGACACCTTTCTCCACCTGCACACACAGTAAAAATGGATGGTACACACACAAGACTACCTGTAAATTGTCATGTATAGGCAATCTACTGTGTGCATCCAACATAGGCAGCCCTCAGCTATTGCACACATAACTGCTATTGGCATAAGGTAAGTCAACACCTGAACAGTAAATTGAGCTATCAGCATGTGCTGATACTGTATGTACAGGTTCATAGGTAGGTACTTGGCTAACTGCCCAAGAGCATTCATAAGCCTAGCCAAAATGTGTCAGCTTTTGCCACCCCATTGATTAATTAACTGTCCCTCTGTGGAGCAGAGCCAATGACGGGATTCCTGGGGTGTATCTACTGTTCCCCATCCACTCAATGTTTCTCGAAGAGTGTTAGTGAGGGACTCTGTATAATGTAATTAGGGATGTTGTTCCAAAGCATGGGGAGTTTCTGTGACATGAATCTGTCCCTCCAGCATGTTCTAGCTATTGTTGTGGCAAGGTTTAGCTCACTACAGTGTGTGGCTCACTGTGACATGGATTCCCATAGGTGGAGCACATCCATTAAGACTGAGTTGGATATGGCTTGGTAGGGCAGCAGAGATCATCTCTGAGTAAACGAGATGCCACTGAGTAAAGCAGGAGTTTATTCAGTCTGGCTGCATAGGACATATGTTTGAGGCCAGTAATCCTCTTGGCAAATTACGTTCGTGGTCCTTCAAGCTGTTGGAAGTGTCTTCTGAGGTACATCCCAAATGGGTTATTATACTCTATGATGGGCCTGATGAGTGACGAGTAAAGGGGCATTATAACCTCAGTATGTCTAGATGCAAACCCTTTAGTAATCAAATGGTCTACATAGAAGGATGTCCTAACTACTTTGGAGATATGATTGTCAAAGGAAAGAACACTATCTACCTTAGTCCCCAGATCCCCTATTACCTCGTCTGTATTAAGGTGACTGCCACTTATGTGTTAATATGTGAGTGTTTAGTTTTTCCCATATGGAATGACTATGCAGTTTGTGGCGCTTAGCTTGAGGCCATGACTTTGACACCCTGTGTCGGTCTCTGTGAGGCCCTTTGAAGGATGCCATAGTCCACCTGTGTTTGCCTGTACCTCTGAGAAGTATATGCCAAACAGTAGGAGTCCCAGGACTGAGTCTTGTGGGACACCAGTTGTGACTGGTTAAGAGTTGGACCTGGAGGCTGCTAGTCTTACCATGTGGGTTCTGTGTGTAAGCCTGTTGGCAACCCATCCTGTGATGTATGGGTTTATGTGCAGGCTGGTAAGTTTATCAATAATACCTGAGTGGGGAATGGTGTCAAAAGCCTTGGCGAGGTCCAGGTAGTATGTGTGAACCACCTCTCCCCTCATCTAATGCCTTGGTGACTGTCTGTAAGACATCAAACAGGTTCAGTAGGCATGATATGCACTCAACCAAGCTGACCTGGGTTGGGTCAAGTGTTTGGAGGTTACTAATATCTTTGTTAATGAGTGCCATGACGATGCGCTACATAGCTTTGCAGACAAGGCTAGTCAGGCTTATGTGGTGGTAGTTACCATGGTGAGATGTGTTTCCACCTTGGTGGAGTGGAATAACCATAGCTATGTGCCATTGTATGGGCATGTAGCCTGTGTAGAGGCTGAGATTGAAAAGCTTAATTAGATGGGGGGTTAGTTCATCTTGTAGTGTTTGTAAGATGCAGTCTGGGACACCATCTGCCTCCATTGATGGTGTGTTTTGCCATTTGAGAGGGCTATTTCCACCTGTGTGTCTCTCTGATGTCTGGGATACTGTACTTTTTGGGTATTTGTAGTGGGCTCTTTAGGGGGTAAAGTTTGCACTGAATGTGTCTGCAAGGATGTTGGCGTTATCAGTAGGTTCAGTATATTTTGTGCTATATGGCACCGGAACAGTGCAAATCTGTGTGTTACTACTTAGATCCTTGACATAGCCAAAGAAGGCTTTGTGGTTATCTTTCAAATCCTTGCCTATTTTCCTGTTGAAGTTAGCCTCTGATGATTTCATGAGGGACCTAAGTTTCTTACTAATACTGGTCACAGATGCCTGTCCTTCTTGGGATTTGATGTTTTTCTGGACTACTGTCCTACTTCTGTTGTATAGCCTGTTTATTGCAGGGGTCCACCAGACTGGTGTCCTTGTCTTGGAGGAGCGAGTCTTGGTTTACCAGTGAAGGCATGATCCATACATCCTTGTAGGTGCTTATAGAGTGCATTTGTAAATCTTTCTGTATCTTGAGCAGTGTTTTCCCTTAGCGTGGGGGCTGTGAAACCTCCCACCTCTGTCTTTAGTAGTGTGAAGTTAGCTGTAGGAAAGGTTTTCACTGTGGTTGCCTTGGGTGGGGGAGATGGTTGGGTATGGAAATCATCAGTGAATAGTTCATGGTCAGATCCAACCAGTGATTGGTTTACCTCTGCTGTGGTGCACCTGTGACCCATGTTGGTGATTACCACTTCTAGTATGTTTCCACCTCTGGTTAGGGAGTTTAACATCTGATACAGTGCATTTGAGGTGATAAATTCCAGGAAGAGTTGCATCTAGAAGTGAGTACTCGAGTAAGTTTTCCAGTTAATGGTAGGGTATTTGAAACTGACCAATACCAGTGTGTTCGATAGGACTGTCATGTTTTCCACTGTCTCCGGGTAGGTGGAGTGGTGGTCCTGGGTCATGGAGGGTGATCTGTAGCAGGCCACAGTTTGCATTGCAGTCGTGACTGATGTTAGCTGCACCTGGATGATCTCAGAGGTATCATACTGCCCCAGTAACCTGGAGGTGTAGGTATCCCTGATGAATATGGATACACCCCCTCCATGTCTGTGTCAGTCCATGTTCTGTGGTTGAAATGTGTGGTATGGCTTGTAGTCCAGTAGTGCTGGTGTGCTCTCAGGACCCTTAAAAAGGTTTCAGTTATTGCACAGATGTTGATGTTGTCCATACTGAGGAGTGCTGTGAGTGTGTGCATTTTGTGATTACAACTCCTGGCGTTTAGTATAACCATCATTGATTTTGCTATTGTGCTGTTTACGGAGGTGGGATTCACCTTTGAGCCTTGCCTAAAAAGGCACTATGGGGGCACCAAGAGCCTTGGCCAGTATTCGAAAGCCTAAGGCTGACACATGCAAGCCAGTATGGTATTGTTGCATGCATGTTTCCCATATGTGCTTGTTTCATCTTTCCTGTAGGTAACCTACTGGTAAGCAATAGAAAGCCTTAAACTGATACAACTCTTCTTCCTTCCAAGATAGGCCTTTGGAGTGAATAAGTATCAGTGTTCTGTATGTTCTTGCTGTACTTAACTGTTTTCTGACTACATTGTGATTTCTCACTGTATATTGTGATCTGAAAGTCTGTTTATTCACATATTATTTATGTGATGGCCTGCACTTTAGAGGTTCACAGATAGGTAGTAGGCTATCTGCCCAAGGGCATTTAGAAGCATAGCTACAGTGTGTTGGCTTTCTCTGCACCATTGATGAAGTAACTGAGCCTCTGTCAAGCATAGCCAATGAAGTGATTCCAGGCAGAGTTGCCAAAAGCTGTTGAAGACTGGGGTGGTGGAGGGTGATAGGGGCACTTAGTGATCTAAAAAGGGCATGTTAATGTGAAAAATCAACACCATTCAATTTCCCCAACAGGTCTTGCAGCTATAAAACTGGAGGGGCTCCCCCTCCCCCTGGCTGCATGGTTCTGGGACACATGATCTCAGGTGTGTATATTCTGTTACCGATTCACACATCAGGGTTTCTCTACCCCGAGTATCTTCTCATGGCGCCTCTGTGCTTAAAACCAAACACGCCATGAGAAGATAGGAATTACATCATGTTAACCCTGAGTGCCTTCCAGCAGCGCAAGTAATTTTACAGCCATATATTGAAGCTATTGTTGAAAAATAAGTTGGGAAAGTAACCGAACTTTGTCAGTTACCTTATCAACTTAGGATTTAGGTTGGAGTTACCTGATGGTCCTATTGGACTTTTATGAGTAAATCGGGTAGGAATGCTCAATGTCTTTTCCTGTGATTACAGCTAAGCCCACTCTGTCTGCGTTTCCTAAATGAAGCAGTGGCAACCAATCGGATTCCTTCGTGATTTGTCTATACACAGTATATTTATATTTCTGTACTGTTTTAGTAATTTTTTGAGGAGTGCTGAGTACGTGTTTTTTAAAGTGTTCTTACTAAGAAAGTAAGGGATGTGCAAAATTGCATCGTGCTGCTTCTTGAATATTTAGTCAGGTTAAATAGTGATATGTACATGCGCTAATTGTGAGTTTCCAAACAGCTGTTTCTGTGTGTAGCCCCCCTTAACTCCTAACCTTTTAATGAGGAGGAATGCCAAGCACCCAGTCTGACAAGTCTATATTGCTGCTGTGACTATCCCTATTTTGTTACTTGCGGGTATATTCTTAGATTACATAAGGTGTCAGTCGAGCCTTCAAGGAGTTCAGCACTGTGGGATGCTTCAACTCAGATTTGAGATAAAACTACTTTGTGTTCTAATAATAATAATAAACTAGTGCTGTATAGGGCAAAATAATGTTAAACAATTAAATTTAGACAATTCTTTATAATAAGCTGTGCTGTGTAAAATGTTCTGTACTCGGCTCTTTTGAGTAATGTTGGTGGGGCTAGCTAGCGTAATTTTGCCGGTTTAGGTTTTATCACCGACAAAGAAATCAAGACGTTGACTTGCTGTAGTATTTCATTTTAACAGTTTTTTTCTGACTTTCTTTAGGAGTGTCTCATTGTAGCCCTTTGAACATGTACTGATTCCTTTTTTAACGCTGTTGATGCTCCATTTCCTGTGGACTGTACTGATGACGTTCTTGTGTGCTCTGACTAACCGTTACTCAGTACGTGCACATCAGCAGCTGGCCATTTAGTTTATTTTGTAAGTATGTACCCACCTTAGATTGGGTTACTATTATTTATCTAACTGCATCCTCTGCCCAGAGTAAATTCACGATCAGCGGTTTACACCCTTTAGATAACTAACATGAACAAACTGTTAACAGAAGCCCACACAGATATATTGATAGGGAGATGAATGACAGACAGGAAGACAGAAATTACTTATAAAATGTAAAAAATATATATATTTTTTCAAACAGATCCCTATGCATATAATACCCCAGATGAATTAGCAGCAGAATCGAATGGGCAACATCTATCTGTGAGGCAAAAGAAAACACTTTATAAATGTTATTTGAAGGTTGGTACAGAGGCCATTTTATAATCAGTAATGCAAACATAGTTATAGTTTGATGAGCTCAGTATATGGACAAGTACTGGTGTGTGTGGAAGCCAGCTTTTGCGATAATTATTTTGAGTCTACCGTTAAGCTTATAGATTTTCATTTTTGATCTATCAGCTGTTGCTGTTTCTTTCCATCTAAGCACTGGCAGAATCTATCTGAGGAAAGGAGAGACTATAATAACTTGATGACATCGTATATTTCGTACAAGTCTTCTCCCACACTGGATTCAGTACCTTATCTCCAGTAACATAAAAATGACCTTTCTAGGCTGGCTTGATCCCTACTCTAAAATAATGTTCATATGTATGATGTCAGACGTCAGTGAGGCACAACATTTTTTCTTGCCCCATAAAGACATTGCTTACTGCTTTATAACTGAAAAAACACAATAAGCAAACAGAAGCCACAAGAATAAAATCAAGATCTGTTAGATATAGACTTGTGCTGTCAGTTATAAAGCAATTGGATAAGACCCACTAGGCACAATTATTTGTTTTAGGAGATAAGGAGATTACCCAGGAACTTTGGTCTTATTCAATTGAAATTAATTAAGAAAAATCAGCCATACAAGCAAATTAGTAAGCCGGAGATGCCACTGTCTATCTTACCTTCAGCTGCTGTGAATAAATTTACTTACAGCTGGACTTACAGCTGGAATTTTAATTATTAAAGGCACAGGCAAGAATTAGCATTTATTTTTTCTTTTCATGAGAGCAGCAGTCGGCTACCTAGGACATCATCACTCATGCCTCTGTTTTATTTTTTTTTAAGTCTATGCCAATTACTTGCTGTATTATGATATGTTTATTATACTGACGATTTTAATATGTGTTTATTAGGTTGATGAACGCTTAGATGCTCCATCATGGAGTGACTGTATCTGCTTCAGGAGTATTATATAGTTTCAGGCTTCTTCCCTAGTTCATTTTTTACATATGTTCTACTCTGATAGCTGAAAACTATTGTTTTTCAGTAGAAATGCCTTTAATATCCTTTGCTAGAATATGCATTTGTTTTTGTCCATCTACAGCTTTGCAATGGAGTCTGAGATTGCTTTCGTCCCTGTTTTCAGAGAGACTGTTAAAACCTTACATTAAAGCTTTTGGATTACTGACTGGTTGTAATTTATTATTTTTTTGGTGCTTGATAGCAGACTGTTCAAACCTGCTGATCATTCCAGGGCTTACGTAAATTAACATACATTTGTTCTGGTTTTCACTTGGCTGTCTAATCTTGTGGTTCACTACCCCTTTCCGTTTCAGTTGTTTTGGGTGGCTCTTGTCTTATGGCAAGTCATTTGTTTTCTATGGTGGTTATAAGACATAATATCTTATACCCAGGTTGAAAAGCTCTTAACTTTGCATTTTTGTTGTAAGTCTGCTGTTCCTTCTAGGACCTATTCTACTTGCTGCCTTACAGTGTATAAGATGGCTGCCATTATTTCCTGCAACTTGGTCACATGTTCCTGGACACTTCAGATAGGAACAGGCTCAGCTTGAATGAATGTCAGCTTCAGTAATGATCAATTTGTGTGCATGTTAAGCTGACATTGTATTATTCTCTTGGGTTACCATGTTACAGCTTTCTGTGACTGTATAGTATAAGAAATATTGTTTTATATTGTAAGGTGTAGCAATTTCCAGGCAAATCATTGCTGTCAAGTTTAATTCTTCTTCTTCTTTTGGCTTAGGGGTCGCCACAGCAGATCATGTGTCCGTTCATGATTTTTTTATTGGAAATTTGTACAGCATTGATATTAGACTTGCATGGGAGTGTTGCTTAAACCCTTTTACCAGTTTGACATTTGGGTACTGGTTTGCGTTGCAAATCTATTTTAAAATGGAGTTTGGTGTTTGTCATTTTATGCTGTGTATTTATGAAGCTCTTTTTCTAATATCTTTATGCCGTAACATTTGCTTGTGTGGAACAGTGACCTTTCAGTTGTTTTGTAAGGTATTGTTTTATTTTTCAGATTTTGTCAAGTTATTAACTTTTGAGTTTGTCAAGCTATTAACTTCATGGTGCTGTCTGATGCTAAGCTGGCCTGTCTCCTGAAAACAGAATGCTGGATAACAAGAACAGTGCTGATAAATATATCCAAAGGTTCTGAATGTATATTTTGGTTCTCCTGAACAAAACAATCCCCTCTACTGAGTAATGCTGGGGAATGTTACTGAAGGGTCGTTTGGGGAAATATTTCATTCAGGTGCATGTGCATACATCAACAATTTTATTGAAGGGGTCACTTGGGTAAATGCTTCATTTTGGTGATTATGCACACCTCAACATTTTACTGAAGGGGTCAGTTGGGTGAATGTTTCATTTTGGTGCATGTGTATACATAGACATACTAATGAAGATGTTGTTTGGTAAATAATTCATTGTATATGAGGGAAGTGCTTCTGCATACATGGTCAGACTGCCACAGCACATTTGGGTGGAATGAAAGACTGCATCAACAATATATTATATTGTTGATTTTCGGCATAGCTTACCCAGATATTTTGGGCAGTATTGCTGCCTTTTTCACTGCTGTGTCTTATTCTAACTCGAGAGATGGTTGGGTGAGATAAAATTATTTACTACTTTTGGAGTAATTCTTACATGGATCAGCCAAGTAATTTACATATTTATGACTCTGTCATTTCTGTTTGATTATACACAGCAGTTGGCTTAGTGACATAAATGCTATTCATTGCACAAAAGTACCAGCATGGAGCAACCACATATTTTGGGCAATGTTCCTGGCTCTATTAGTCATGTGTGGAATTTAGGTGGGAGGAAGGGTATATAAGTGGTAGGGAGGGTGGCCTAATGGTTAAGGTGTTTGCTTTACAAACACAAGGTGCAGGGTCTGAGTCTTACAAGGTATGATTGGCTAGGCTTAAAATGGCTCGCAAGGGCAGTTAGCTTAGTACTAATCTATAAGTGTTATACTATTTTTACTGAATTACTCTGGCCTTCTCCTAATAGATGGTAATGAGTCAGTGTTACATAACACCTGCACCAGGTAATATAATGAATGCCTACTCAACAGGTTATGTGCAGCAATTATCACCTGTGTTTCAGCATGCATACATTTGCATTAATGAAAGGAAGGTCATTATCAGCTTAGCAATACGTGCAGTTACAATGTAGCAGTGAATCCTTATCACTTTTCTGGTAAAAGTCTCAGCTGCTGTCACTGTTATTCACATAAGTAGAAGTCGTTATCACTTTGATGAATGCACAAGTCAGGTTGTGTTTTTTCTCTGCTTGGAGTAATTGCAAACAACTCCCCATATTCTTCATCAACTACCTACCCTCCTAAACCCCTGATTTTATTCTTCCTGTATATAATATATATATATATATATATATATATATATATATATATATATATATATATATATATATATATATATATATATATATATATATATATATATATATATATATATAAACACACACACACACACACACACACACACACACACACACACACATTTATATTTGTGCATATGTGTGCATATGGATATATATGTATGTACATAATGTACTTACACATATATACATTGGTCACAAGTATATATATATATATATATATATATATATATATATATATATATATATATATATATATATCAAAGTTTGGTTATTGTGCGTATCTCTACATGTTCCTGAAGGGGTCATTTGGGTGAATGTTTCATTTAGGGACATGTGTATAACATGCAGTAATGAAGATGTTGGTAGGGGAAATAATTCATTTGTGTACCAGGGAAGTGCTTGTACATACATGGTCAGGCTGCTGAAGATCATAATACAGATATGGTGTAACAAGTATAGGTTATCTATTGCTCAGGTTTCAGTGATGGTTATTATAATTTTTTGTTTATGAATCCAGTTTTCAAGAATAATTTATTATCTCTTAACAATATGCACATACTGCATTGAGGAAAACTGATAGGTCTTATTGTAACCACTGTGATGGTCAGATGCGATAACTGGAATTATTACTTTTGTGACTAATTCTTACATGGATGACACAGATAAGTTTGCCATTTCTTCTTGTATTACTGTACTTCTGCTTATACTCAGTAGTTGGCATGTTTCCATGCTTTCTCAGTTATGGGTGGAAATTAGGTGGTAGGAGGAAGGGCTCAGTAACATCCAAGTGTTATACTATTTTGACTGAATTATAATGATATAGTATTTCTAGTGGATGATAATGAATGCCTCTGCACTCCACTCTAACATGTATTAGAACATGCTAACGCAAAGAATACTGCCCCTGTGGCTAGGATGGAAGATTTGGATGGGCTAACCAGGTAATGCATATGATATACATATATATGTAGTCTTCCAATACATCTGTCAAAAATCAGTAGTAATCTGTTTGCAATTTCTTTCCTGTGCAGGTTTGTCCACCTTCTGACACTGTCATGGCTGCATGACCAGGAGAACAACAAGTGAGAGTGTGGGTATGTGGCCATTCCTAGATTCACTGGGCTGCCAGCCATGCCTCCAAAACTGAAAACCAGTACAACTTGAGCTTCCCCACATCCAGTGTGAAGGTATACTGGATTGCAAGAAGAAGTATGCATTGGAGCAGAGTACTGCAGTTGTTGAAGAGAAGTTTTCCAGCTACCCTGAGCCCGACATTCTTGTGCTGCAGAAAATAATATCCCTGGAATCCAACAATCCAAAATCAAAAAGCACCCAAATGTATCCAAGGAAACGCCAGGATCCAAGCACAGTTCAATTCTCTTTATTGGAACACAGAACCAAATGTAGGTTAAGCGCTTTCATCTAAGTAAAAAGACTTCCTCAGAACACACGTAATTGAACACACCCTTTTATACACAAAAAGCCCGCCTTTAACCTAATACGTTAATCAGTCAATTATCTAAAATTATACCCAATTTGAATAAAACATAAATAAAACATAATGATAAATGACACTCTATCCCACAAATTCAAAATAGAAACACAAAAGAATGATGAAATAAAACTTAGTACATACTCTATCCCTGTCCTAATAGAGTGAATTGTAGTATCTACCGCAAGATAATATTGTCATCAGTAACATAACTAGACGCTCTTTACATATATCCCTCACAGTGTCATACAATTGGTAGAGTAAACATAGTATCCAACAGTTTACCCTTGTCAGTATGTACATGTAACCTGTATAAAATAAAAAAACAAAAAAAAACAAAATTTCATAATATCACAATAAAACCAATGAATTATATGTAACATTTTTTTAAAAACATATATGCTATTGTCAGATATTAAAAACCTAGTATTAAAAACATAAACCTTGACGTGCTTTCTCCTAGATGCTCTATGTTCTAACTAGAGGCTTGGTGGGGATGACTTCATTAAGTCCTGGCGGACATGCTGCATTAAGCCGAATCTGCCACTTGATCTCCTTTTCACCTACCGCAGCCTTAATATTACCACCCCTGGGGTTAGGTGATACTACTTCTAAGATGGCGAACTTAAAGCCAATGCATCCAGGACTATTAGCTAAATGACAGTAAAGTGCATTATTAGAATCCTGTTTCTTAATACAATAGATATGATCGTAAATCCTATTTCTTAACCGTCGATCTGTCTTCCCCACATAAAAACTTGGGCAAGAACTGCATAAAGCTAAATATATCAAATGTTGTGTCTGGCAGTTACCATAACCAAATATAATCTTACTACAGATGTAATTATTCAAGACTGTATTTTCCTCTTCAAGGATATACCCACAAAAATTACAATGCCCACATTTCCTAGTTCCTACTCTGTTGTACATCCCTTTCCTTTTGTAGTTGGATTTCAATTCAATAATTTTTTTCAAGTTAGTACCCGTTTTGTAAACAAACTGTGGTCTGTTGCAAATTTTATCTTTAATTCCCTCATCACTCATAATTATATTCCAGTTTGATTTAATTATTTCTTTGACATCATTGGTATATTTACCATGTTTCAAAATACAGGCCTTAGAATAATTCTCATCATTACTAGTTCTATTGGTATTGTTTGCATAGTGTCTCCTATTGTTAGTGGTCAGTCCTATACCCAAAAGAGGAAGATATTTCTTTCCCCATTCGTTGGTGACATATTGAATAACATCATTATTCATGTTATTAGGATACCCTTTGTCCCTGAATAACTGTCCAATAAATTCCAGTTCACTCAACATGCTGTCTTTCTCTGAGGTCATTCTAGCAGCTCTGATACACTGTCCTTTGACTGTGTTACGTTTTAATGAATAAGGATGTGCACTGTCAAAGTGTAAATAACCATTACTAAATGTTTCCTTCCTGAAGATCTTAGGTTGAAAAGAGTAACCATCATTGTAAATGTATGTATCAAGATAGTTAATCCCCTCTCTATTATATTGGTAGGTAAACTGTAAATAACTAGTGGTTTGGTTCATATAATCGATAACATTTTTAAGTTCTGCTTCATCACCCTCCCACAGGACAAAGATGTCATCCAGGTACCTGACATAACATATCAGATTCTTGTGCTGCACATTGGAGGGAATGATGTCCACAGTCAACTACTCGGAAGGCTACGGTTTCAAATCACAGCAATTTTTTAACACCTGCAGTCATGGTGGCCACATTGCCATTTTGTGTGGTCTGATATAATCCCTTGACAGATATGGAAAACAGCAAAAAGTCAACGGGCAGCGCACAAGGCCAGATGTTTACAGAATGGGTTCATGCATGGCTTGAAGCACAGGGTCGGTGGATCTACAATCTGTCATGACAGCATCACCACACAGGATGTTCACCTGTTCAGAAGGGATGGCTTGTTCACCTAACTGAGGGCATTGCAATGTTCTTGACTGACCTCCACAATGGAGTGAGGAGAGCTATGCAGGACTGGTAATATGCAGCTTGTGAGAAAACTGGAAAACACCCATGACCAAGTAGGACCAGTATGGTAAGTAAAACTCTGCTATGAATTGTGTTGTGTAAAATATATTTTTCTGAGTTTGGCAAATAACTGTGGTAAGGAGATGGTGACGATGCTGAGAAAGAACAACTGTTTCAAGAGAGTGCTAGCACGTACAATCTGATATGTCATTAACTATCCTGCAATACTTCTTTTTTTATTCTGCTTTTATCAGGCATATGTAGAGTTTAGATGACAGGAAGGGCTTAGTAATACAGAACTTGATCCCTTGGGTCCATTGCTGAATGGACACATGTAAAGAGAAAAGGCATAGGTAAGGCAGACTGCTGCCACAGAAGGAGGTCCTGAGACTGCAGTGGTATCAGCTGTCTGAGTGGGTAGCTAGCATAGCTATCGGAGAGATCAGATGGCCTTGCCTGCCACTGAAGTCCCATGCCTATCCTGGGTTCATTAGTGGAGTGGCGGTCCTTACCTTGCTTTTTCTCTTTACATGCACCCATTCTGCAGTATTTTGGCTACACCAAGAATGTGTATATTTACAATCATATGTGTCTACATGGTAAAACAACTGCTTCTGATTGCTGTACACATGTACAGATATCAGTTTTGTTAGGACTTCATATTTTTGTAAATAACTTTGCAAGGGAGCATGTCAGTGTGCCAAGTAATACCTCATTTTGGTGACAGTATTGCTGTTTCCAACATGGTAAATGAATTGTGCCTGTATGTTTTATACATATGCAAATATCAAAGTTTGTTTCAGACTTAGGTTATGGAAATTATGATTTTTTTTTTATATTTTGGTAAATAACTTTGCAAGGGAGCATCGGAATGTGCCAAGTAATATCTCATTTTGAAGACAGTGTTGCTGATTCTAACATGGTAAAAGAATTGTTGGCACGTGCAGATATCAAAGTTTGTTTCGGACTTGGATTATAGAAATTATGATTTTTTTTTCATTTATGTTTTTATTTCAAGAGTAAGTGAAGCTCAGTGGGTTTGGGCACCTCTGCCCTTTGCTTAGCCTAACTTATACATAGAAATCATTTAAATAGTAAATAGGCAGAAGCAACTTTAATGTCAATAGTGTAATGGTTACAGCATTTGCATAGTATCCGTGCATTCGTGGTTCAAATCCCAATAAAGTCAGTGATGTTTCTCATGTTAAAAAGTATACCTTAACCACAGCTTGCATATTTAGGTAGTACTCTTCAGTATAATAAACATTTGAAATACCCATATAAACCCATGTGTGCCGGAGAGTAAAGTCAACAGAGATTGTAATGTTATGTAAGCACATAGTGAGATGTTACTTCACTGAAATATATATATCCTGAGTAGTTAGCAGATGTGGCCATGTTTGCACACAGGTTATACTTTTATAAATTTTGTTTAACTGCTGCTTTAATGTCACACAAACACTTTTAAACATGCTTACAACTGCCTAAATGAGCCTTATTCTGGAGTACAGAACATTTTCAAGCATCGCAGGTTTTGAACTCTGGACTACGCACACCATAGTCATGGGACTTACCACTAAGCCATTTGAGCTGGATACATGCTTCATGGTTTTTACACTACACCTTTTACTATAGGCATTCCACAGTACTGACCACAAATGGGACAGTCATTTTGTGTACATATGTACAGTACATTGTAATGTACTGTAGTTTGTGAATCAACATATACAAGTCTACATATCTATAACTGTTAAAAATTAATACTAAATATATATATGCATGTCAGTGATGTCTGCACACACACACACACACACACACACACACACATATATATATATATATATATATATATATATATATATATATATATTTTATTTTATTTTACATTTGTTGACTGGGATAGTCCGACTGGATGTATGTCCATTTTCAGCAGAGTCCCGGGGAGAAAAGCTCCGACAGGGTTATCAATGACAGATAGTTACAAAGACATATAGACAATTTACATAGTTTACAATGAAAAAAAAAATTTTACAGTAGCAACTACAATTGGTTACAGTTCATTATATTCACGATAATTAGCAATTAGTAGAGTAGGACAAAAATGGCCTAGTCTTTTAGTTAATATTTGTTATTCTAGATTGATCTTATAGGTTGATATGCTCATAGGACTGTTATGTTTTGGAGAGGGTAGAGTTATTTTAGGAGTTTGTCTGGGTTTGTGCAAGGACAAAGCCAGTGTGATTTATAGTGGATTTTTAGCTCTTTTTTGAATTGAACTAGTGAAGGTAAAGACGTGAGGTTATTGGGAAGAGAGTTCCAAACCTTACCAATGATGTTAGCATACAGTGTGTCACCACCTAGGTTATGGGACTTACTTGTTTGTACTAAGAGTTTGTTTGATGAGCGAAGTGAACTTAGGTTGGTATAAGGGGTTAGTATGTTTTTTAGAGCAGGGGTGTTCTCAGGATGTTTCAGGATTTTAAAGGCTTCTATGAGTTGGTACTCCTGGAGAAGATTAGGGAGTTCTATCCAGTCAAGTTTTTTCAGGTTAATACAATGGTGTGTTCTATATGGTAAGCCAGTAATGAATCTAGCAATGTGGTTATAACATGATGAGAGTCTGTTAAGGTTAGATTTGTTAAGGTTCGTGAGGACAGGGGAGGCATATAGTAGGGTGGATAGGAGGTGTGAGCGGGCAGTAGCTAATCTGGCAGCTGGAGTTAGGAAGGTTTTTATCCTATATAAGGACCCAAGTTTTTTGTTTTCTGTTTTAATAGTTTGGTTGATGTGGATATCAAATCAAAGTTTATTGTCAATGTTTACTCCTAATAGTTTAGCATTGGTATCAGGTGAAATAATGGTTCCATTATTGGATTGGATAGTGAATTGTGTGATAGGCATTTTGTTAGTTGGGTAGAAGAGAAGTAGTTTGGTTTTCTTTGGGTTTAGGATGAGTTGATGGTCAGTTAGCCAGTTTTCAACTATGGTAAAGCTGTGTTGGGTAGTTGTTAGAAGGTTATCTAGGATGGGACTGGAACATATGAGAGTTGAGTCATCTGCATATTGGATGCAGGTGGCTTCGGGGATAACTGAGTGGAGGTCATTTATGAATATTGAGAAGAGAAGAGGTCCTAATATGGACCCTTGAGGAATGCCTATGGTGTTTGGTAGCAGGCAGGAGAGCTTGTTCTGCCACATAACTGCCTGTTGTCTGCCTGCGAGGTAGGCTTGAAACCAGTTTAGGGCT
>NC_056727.1:1168191024-1168200768 GCF_019279795.1 Protopterus annectens
TATATATATTATATATCTATATCTATATACATACATATATATATATATATATATATATATATATATATATACATATATACATACATGCATTCATGTGTGTGTATACAGCATCTGAAGTGTTCAAATTTGAGTATAACATGGACCATAGCAATCACACATTTTGCCACCCCCAAACAATATGAACATAGCATATGAAGAGTATATGCCAATACACTATTACAAATATGTGCTATGTACATGAGCCAAATAGGGTTAGTCACCAATACAACTAGAATGACTGCAAATATCCATGACAGAAATACACAGACATCTTTCATTTAGCAAAACTTTATTACATTCCGATGTATTGCCAAAAGGATTCAAGGACTAACATTACCTGCATGCTATACAAGAAGCATGTAACAGTGCTTTAATGAATCAGCCTGCAATTACCATAGCATTAGTCCACTAAGCGATAGGTGTTCACATAGGGAAAGAACCCCCACACACATATAGAATATGTATAAAAGCAGTTCCTACACATCTGCATCTGCTATGTACACCCACCAACATCTCCCCCACACCCAAACTAATTACAGCAATACATGCTGTCATATCATAACCAATTATTCACCCACTGTATGACATCTTCTGAAACCTTGACATACATGGACAGAGACACACTAACATGGCCCTATGTGAAATAGTTGCTGTTATACAATGGAACAGCTGCTGATGTTACATTGTTTGTTTGAACTAATCCTGTTTCAGTGGGTTGAAAGGTAATTACACCAGGAAGTGTTACCAATTACTGATTATCAGCACAGTATAATACACATTTACACCAAACTAAAGATGTCTGGTGAGCACACTGTAACCCCCCCTAACATTATATGAATAGCCATACAGCCTTGAGCTGGTCAAACATCCTGGCCAGACTGAAACATATGCCGAAGTATTAGGTACAGACAAACCCTGTACAAGTAGCAATGTTCAGAAATATAACAGCAGTACTCACATTTAGACCAATATCTTCTAGGCATTACACACAATATATTTGTGTTTGTCTCCATACAGCTGTTGCAATAGATTTCAGACAACACTTTCAGGCTGTCTTCCTCACAAGTAAGGCAAAGGGACAACGTCCAAGTGGAGTGCTCACTTATACTCCACTGTTGCCATGGTATTGGCTAATGGAGTAGCTGCACAGCTGATGTGCATGTAATTAACTACTTTGGAACACCAATTGATGATCAGGATAGCACGTTACTGATCTCTAACTATAAAAGGATGCCTTGTCACACATTCAGACCATCTGTATATACCTGCAGAACAGTACAAAATATCTAACAGAAGATTGAAACACAAACCAAAAAAGATTAAAATACCAGTCAATAACACCTCCAATTACTAAGAAGGTATGTATAACATGTAGTATGTCTGTGTATGCAGTACCTGTTCTGTAATAATTACAGTGTAATCAGTGCATATAGTGGAAATAGCTATCTTGTAGTAATGTATTGTTAAGCAGTAGTAATGCTTGTAATATTCTATGTGTGTACTGCTGTAGGTCACAAGGCAAACTCCTCATACACCACAAGGGATGATATATATGGGCTTGGAATTCACCTATTTTTTTCCAGCCACTGTCAGTTTCAGGGTTGGTCCAACAAGTATGTCCTATAACAGGGGATAGTATATGTTGATATATTGTAACAGTAGACATATGTATGGGTGCATTAGTGAGATGAACATGTCAAAGGTGGGCTTACTTTGCAAATATGATTTGCATTGTGTGATATTGTGCCAATAACTGTGTAATGTACAGTATTCTAGTCAGATCTGTATTCCATTTTACATAGCATTTCTGTTATGTTATGCAAACATTAGTTATGTCTATTGGCAATTACAATACTCAGTAACAGGATACATATGAATTGTATTCATCTGATAGTTTAGCAGCATGATAGCAAAGAAAATTGGAAGAGCTAGGTAACTATCCATGCACATAACACATGTAATATCCACCTCTCCAGTATCGCTTGCAAGCAATAACAGCTGTGCATGTGTACATGTTATACAAATGTGTAGTGACCCTTGTTACAGGACTGGGCCAAATGGCTATGTGCACACCTACATAATGTGGATATTGAGAATAGAGACACACTGGTTGAACTTTCAGGTTTGAACAGCCGCTTGCAAATACTGTATGTAAGGTTGTGCACAGTACTGTTAATAAAACAAGTTGCATATCGTCTTTGACTCCAGTGTAACATCTGCAGTAGAAGTGTAAGATGTAGGAGACTGCTACCCATGTGTAATAGCCGCTTCAGAGGTGATGGCTTACACTATCTGATTATATCCTGATCATGTTGACAGTGGCAGCAGAGTCTATTGATACTTGACTCTGTTTGGGAAGTGGGTGTCCGTGCCCAACAGAGCTCATGATTCTGGTAGATATGTGAGTATATACCCAGAAAAGGATACAGACCTGTTGACACTTACATCATCTGTAATCAACTATCAGGATGTGATGTGCTCCTCAGATGAGGATTGCTGCTAGAGGTAGCTACTATGTTTCTGTAATAGCCATTGTTGTCACGTCCATAACACAAATATTTACTTGTGAGTATCACTGTCTAAAACATCATCATAAGCAATAAGTAAACTAAATACAGTACTTGGTACTTGTAGTACTGAATGCTCATGCAGGCATGTCCACTAGTCAGCTACTGGTGTTTACTAATGTCAGCTTTGTGTATGTGGCCATACTGGGGGAATGTAATCTCTATGCCATGTACACTGCCAAACCCACCTAACACCACGCCCCACACATTGTCTGGAATGCAGCTACAGAGGCAAGCTGGAAGGCAGTCCAGTCTACAGCCATGACTGGACTGAACAGTCATGAGGTGTAGGTTAGCACATGCATCTCATCACCACAACCAACACATACCCTTACCAGAACACAGTACGGACACCCACACATACCACCAGAAATCACACACATTCACAGAGGCTTCTAAGTATCTGGCCAAGCAAGAGACCTCCCAAGCTGGAATAGACAGACAACAAAATACACAAACTGTATGACATAGTTTGCCAAATTGTGTCACCCCTCAGAACACGTGGCCAGAAACATGCCCAACAGTACTCATTTGTGAATGCAAACTCTAGTACTATGTTACACACCAAGCTATATGAGGGCAAACATAGTGTCAGCTGCCTGTTTGCCATGATTAGCCACATACCCATACACTCAAACCACCTTTTAAACTATGCACATGGCTCTAGCATATTCCATTTTGTTGTGCAGGACCTGTGATGCAGTAACCTGGACTGCATGGAAACACACATGTAGGAACTGTCATTTCTTGTAGCCCATGCAGGTATGTCCCAAGGCCTGGGTAGCATCCTGCCATTGGCCAGAATGATACTACAGTACAGGGACAAAAGGATTGTATTCCACAATTGTCTAATGTACTGGTTTAATTCAAAGGGTATCCAGTATCCCTCTGCCTGGGATAACATGGTTGACAGACCATGATGCTTTGCCAGACAGGGCCTGCACCTGTCACCCCCTAGGAATCTGGATACTGGCTAGGGCTCATGCTTCCCCTATAGTGCCTTCATCATGCAAAGTTCAGTTGAAAGTCCACTGCTGTAACAGGGACAGTTAAGCAATAAACTGCGGGTCTCGCTACTCAATGATACATTTCAGAAACTCAATATGGACTTATTTACGTCAATCCTTAACATGGATAACATATCTGTGCAGTGACTGAGATGTGGTTTAGGGCTCCGGAGAGCACTGCTGCATGACCATGGCCATTATCCTTTATTGGAACACACAGGCCACAGGTGTGTCCATATTCCTGAAGGATATGTACACCCCCATGCCAGTTGCACTTGCATAACTTCAGATGCATTATGCTGAGCAACTGCCTTTGTCCCAAAGTGGAATCCAAATTGCACCTTGCGACAGATCACTCACCATGTCTCAGAATTCCCAACTGTCATATTGTGCTGTAATGGGGAATATTAGGTTTGAGACAGAAAACCATAATAATGGCTGCTCTCAACTATCCCATTATGAACTGGAAAGACTCCTCATGTACTAACACCGGTGCTCAATGCATGTTGGATTTCATTAACCCCAGTGATCTGGATCACCATAGTCACACAAACAGGGCTAACAGTATGCTAGACACAGTCAGTCTCCAAAGCCAGTGTTATGCTTCTTAAGAAGAAGTGGTGACTGTCATGGCACCCATGCAGATGGACAATGCATGTGCAAATGCTGAATCCTGCACAAATTAACTTTAAGCACTCACATAAGTGCAGTGATTGTGCCATTGAAACAGAACCAAGATTCAACCAAACACAAACAGGAAGGCAAACTGGTAGTACCCTGCCTTAAACTGTACCACAGAAGGTAGTAACTGTTGCAAGAGTGAACACACATGAGTGTAGGTGATCCCTGGTCAGCCCCAGTAAGATGCAGATACATCATATAAAACCACACAAAGCTACTGTGAAACTAATCTTCCACATATTATGAGGCCAAGCACAGAGCATTCTATAGCTGTGTCATTAATTGTAACGGCAATGACAAGACCTGCCGTGCTGCACAGCACTATGGCATGAGAAGTACTGCACCTACAGAAATAGCAGTTGTTCATTCAGATAGGGTCTTGGATAACCTAAACCCACTCTTACCTCCCCCCCCAATGGGTACACATATTTATATATCCATGTACACTACAGAGCCCCTGTAATAACAAATATGCAGGTACAAGCTGCACTCTCTAAAGCCATACGTACAGCTTGCATGGGACCTGTCAACATCCCAGGGTGCATTTTACACAAATGTCAGAACAATATGTTCTCCACATACACATCATGTTCAATCATAGCTTCATGTCAGGCTGTGTACACACTGAATGGTGCACAGCAACAGTTATCACACCCCACAAAGGAGGAGACACCACTGATAATGGGAAATAGTGCACTACTACCCTGCTGAGTCTGGCCTGTAAGGCCATGATCCTTGATCAACTTATTTGATGTAGTCAGTACAGATGCAGATGACAGTAAGGTTGATTCACACAGCATATCATGACCTTGCCAGGTCTTAGGACATCATCACCCATACTGTGTTCCAGCTACACTCAGTAAACTAGGTGCATATTCCAATGTCACAGGATTGGTTGGTAACTGGACTGCTGGCAGAACCAACACTACAGAAGGTGTCTGACTAACACACTCACATCAAACCAGTGCCAGCTACAGTAATACAGGGTTCATTCCTGGTACTCCCCCTCTTTGTTATCTATACCACACAGACTAACGCAGAAGGCATCAGTCGATTGAAGTTTGCAAATGACTATGAACTAGGAACAATAGTTGACTTAATGAGTGCTGCGGCAATATACAGAAGGGCCTTTGTGGGTCAGATGTGTGGTGTGTGGCGTGTGGCCACAATCTCACAGCTAGCTATTGCATTGTCATCCCCTATGTTTAAAACCCTGTACCCATGAACTACCACCTAGGCAGCAGTCAACATAATGGAAACTGTGTGTGTATGGGATGCAGCTGGACAGTAATCTTTCCTTTGATACACTTCACCACACCAGTCAGGTAGTCATAAGTGGCACCCCTAATCATAACAGGGTGCCATCCATGAATATATAGATCATTGTTCAGCCATACTCAACACTCAAGTGACCCATAATAGATCACATATTTCCTTTAAGGGTTATTGGCCATGTTCAGATGGCTTACACTGGCCTTCCCAATCCCTAGCTCCACTATGTAGTATGATGCCTACCCTGAATAATGCCATGTCCAACCCAGAGATATTGGACATGCTACACTTACACATCCTGATTTCAAATAAACATATACTTCATGGGCATCCACCTTTCTAGTACAAGGATCATAACATGTCTGACAGATCCCTGTCCCATGTACTTTACATACTCCTGCCATACTATGCATCCCTGTCCAGTAAAGCTGCACATTGCCCTTCTTTGAGACATGGTGTGATGACCGCATGGCAAATATATCAGTAACCCTGTGGATCAGTTCTGTGGCACTGCTTGAACTGGCCACTGAAAGTTACCTGTCTGTTGGCTACAGCTAGGTAACCTCCAGCCTTGGCTCATAAATGGCCCATGGCATATAGCCTACTACTTCACTATGACCATACATGCTATAGTTGATATCCAACCCTGCAAATACCATCAAGCTAGCCATTGTCCCATGTGTTTCACATGTGCAATACAGGTAATACATGGCAGGATGCTATACTGCTGTACAGTGCCATGTAGATGTGTGGCAAAGCACATACATGTAAAACTTTTCGTGAGCAAGTCTGCAGGGTCACAGGTCATGTCCCTTAAGGCTGTGTATGACTATATATGTGACATATACACAGCATTAAGGTCTCTGGCATTAATATGAACACATCCAGGCATGTGCTGATAGGTAAAGACACCAGTACAGGCAAACAGCCATGCCCACATCAAGACAACATCCACATGGAGTATGAGCAATGTCATCACTTGATACACACATATATGGTGATAACATCAAATCACCAGTAAGTGTCAAATATGTGTGAGTTAAACATGTCAGTGGTGTTAGTGTCATGCAGATTTGCAAAGACATATTTGTAATCATAATAAATGTGATACACATGTATGTGCAGCTGTACTTCTATACTTCTCTGTGAGTTACTGTGATCTGTCTCCATCATTATGTCTTCCAGGTATGCCTTGTGCCAGGCTGCCACCATACACTTGCTTGGATGATGACGTCCTCATTCCATACCTCCATGACAACCAAGAAACACTCTTCAGCCATGTGCCACAGGATGCATAGCAGCGAGATGCCCAGTGGGAGGAACTTCGCAGGAGGGTAAATAATGCTGGAAGCCACAATCGCACCTATCAGCAGGTGCGCAAACACTGCACCAAACTCATTAGATGGGTGAAACAGCATGCCAATGCAATCGCCAGGGAACAAGCTGCAACAGGTGGGGGGCCACTCACCCAGCCCCCACTCACACGTACCGAGGAGCTAATGACCAACCTGGGGACACCTGAAGAACTCCATCCACAAGCTTTAGCTGGTATTGTGGAGGTGGGTGTCTCACAACCACTGAGCCAGGAGTTGCCTGATAAGTCACTACTGCACATATAACACAACTATATTTTATATAGTTATGTGTTACTGTACAATATTTAACGTAACATCATATGCAAGGCATGTATGCACACATCACATACTATAGTTTGCTACTCTATGTATGCACAGATGTGCATACTCCATAGTATAGTCTATTGTACTGGCTTATGTGCTAACATGCACATTGCACCCTGTAGCTATCACACAGGTGTGGATAATGATCTTACTGCTGTGACACTCCTATTTAGGTACCTCTGGCATTTTGCAGTGACAGCAGCTGTTGCAGGTGAGATTGTTATTATTTATCAGGCTTGATAATGCACAGATCATATTAATTTCATGCTCTCTGCCATGTGGCCATTTAACACACGTACACATAATATATGGTGGTCCTGTTAATATATACAGGTCAGACCTGCAATACATCACAGTGGTTACCCATGTGGAATAATTGAAGACTATGAAACACCTACACTAAACCTTACAAACTGTCATTGACAGATGTGTGGACAGCTGTAAATACAATAGTGGAGGTGTGGTTTACTGTAGGGACATGTACTACAGATCAACATTACACATTTGGGGAATACAAACAGTACTATATGGAGAGTATATGTATGCACACACTCTAAATGTTTTGGAGCTGTTGTATGACCAGCCCACAGAATTCACCCTTGTGGATTATACCCTTGCTATGAATGTCACACAATGTCATGTGCTATCTGACATGTCCATGACATTTTGTGGGCTGACTGCAACACTGGTTAACTATCCTGGAAAACATGATATCTCACATCACAAACATACCACCCTTTGTCTGCATAACCCTGTCCTCAGTGGAGCATATGACCTCTATGGGTGTATGTCATATGGGATAACACTGACATGTGAAATAGATGCCCATCACAAGACAAAACATGTTTACACATGGCCATGGAGGATGACCAGAGACACGAAGCAACACACACAGTAGAAGGGATGTACATGTGTGTACACCATGTTGTACATTGGCTCAACACAATACAACTATGGCCTTTGTGTAATGGTGATATTGCAGATGTAACACACTAAACAGCATACATGCCTGTGCACAGCTTGTGTAGGCATGACATCAAACCACTACATAACATGTCTTGAACATCTTGATTGTATCACAACATGAAAGATTTCACCTATACAGTATCCAAATACATACATGTGTTGCACAACATACACATACAACCACATCAGGCCACAGATACTGTACATTCACCTTGCTGGTGTCAGACATCACTGTCATGCTTGTTCCTCATGTGTGTGAGGTACACAGATGGCATGTGGGACATGGAGTACTGCTAAGTTAGCCATATATGGGCATAGTTGCCAGGCATCAGTAATATGGTTGCAGATGTTCAGGGGTGTCATTTGTATACCCTTCAGTGACCTGTGTCACACATTCCACATTAGGGTTTAGTGTGTATACACCTCAGTGACATGGGTCACATTCCACATTAGATATGTATTGTATCTGAACACAGTCATGGCTATAAACTGTGTCTGTAACTCACACTGTATAGCAATAGTGAAGCCACATGATGCCCTGCAATGGCTATGCACATCAGTTCAATGTGCAGTATGTCACTTTATATCTGTAGGGCAGACTGACACCATTGCGTCAGCTGAAGGTCTATGTTAGTATAACACGTCCCTGCATTGGGACACCATTACCTCACTGTATATTTGAAAGGACACCATTGTGTTAAACATGTATGCATGTCATTCAACACATCACCAGAAGACATGTCATACTACATGTGATTGGCAAGGTCATATGCACACATCAGGCTGGTGTACTGTTAACCTGTGCTGGTCTGTGGCACCATTGCAAAGTAGGGACAGCCATGTCAAACGTGTGTACAGCCACATGCACATTGTCTGTAGACTCAGCTCAGGGGTAAGCAAAATAATGTTGAACAGACATACACTGCTTTGGGGGAGATATGCAAGCAAGGGATCAGGCAAACATAGCATTCACTCAGCATACCCTTCTGCTCATGTCTTCCTTACACATAGAGGCAGTGGCCAACACAAAGCATCAGTGGCAGATGTACACAGGTCATCAATGGTCTATAAAAATGTGGGGTATGTTGCACAAAACATGGCAGTGCAGTGCAATGGTGCATAGTGCATGCATTGTGTTGCAGGTTTGGGGCATAACCTGCTAACACAAATGGTGCAGCACTGGGATGTATGCTAACTACTACTATAATTATGTAAGGTTCATGCCTTCTGCTATAACACATGCATGCTGTTGTGTGAAACTCAGGGATGTATGACAACTACCACTATAATTGTCTAAGCTGAATGCCTTCTGCCATATCACATGCATGTTGCATGCTGTTGGGTGCCATATCATGTGTCTCTATGTCTGTCTGTGTCTGTCTGTCAGTCTCTGTGTGTCTGTACTGTGTTGTATAACTTGTAATGTACAGTTATTATCTTCCCCTCACAGGTGTTGATGTAGGTGTGTTGCTCTCCTGTGATCCACCTGATGTTAGTATCCCCACAGACTCTAGCAGTGATGATGAAAAATTT